>NW_010235560.1:0-219 GCF_000690775.1 Eurypyga helias
TCACTAAGGTTGGAAAAGACCTTTATGAACATCTAGTCCATCCATCAACCCAACACTACCATACCCACTAGACCATGTCCTCAAGTGCCATGTCCACACGTTCCTTGAACACCTCTAGGGATGGTGACTTCACCACGTCCCTGGGCAGCCTGTTTCAATGCCTGACTACTCTTTCAGTGAAGAAGTTTTTCCTAATATCTAATTTAAACCTCCCCTGCT
>NW_010235560.1:281-4971 GCF_000690775.1 Eurypyga helias
GGAGAACAGACCAATACCCACCCCACTACAGCCTCCTTTCAGGTAGCCGTAGAGTGTGATCAGGTGTCCCCTCAGTCTCCTTTTCTTCAGACTAAACAACCCCAACTCCCTCAGCCACTCCTCATAAGACTTGTTCTCCAGACCCTTCACCAGCTTTGCTGCCCTTTTCTGGATTCGGTCCAGCATCTCTAAGTCCTTCATGTAGTGACAGGCTCATCCTCCCCTCCTGAAGGATCTCAAATGCCAGCATTTCATGGTCGCTGCAGCCAAGGCTGCCCTTGAGCTTCACATTCCTCACCAGCCCAGTTGGTGAGAACAAGGTCCAGCATGACACCTCTCCTCATCAGCTCCTCTATCACCTGAGAGAGGGAAGTTGTCAGCAATGCCTTCCAGGAACGTCCTGGCTTGCTTTGTGCCTTCCCATGGTGTCCCTCCAACACATATCGGGGTGGGTGAAGTCGCCCATGAGGACCAGGGGTGAGGACCAGGGTTTGTGACTGTGAGGCTGCTCCTATTTGCCTGTAGAGAGACTCATCCACTCGCTCATCCTGGCCAGGTGGTCTGTGACAAAATCCCACTACAGTATCCCCTCTCCCTGCCCTCCCCTTAATCCTGACCCATAAACTCTCAGTCAGCTCCTCATCCATCCCCAGGTGGAGTTCCACACACTCCAGCTGGTCTCTGACATAGAGAGCAACCTCCCCTCCACGTCTCCCCTGCCTGTCCTTCCTAAGGAGCCTGTACCCTTCCATTCTGACACTCCAGTCATCAGAGTCATTCCACCACGTCTCTGTGATGACAATTAGATCATAATACTAAAATATTGTCTTAACACTTCAAAGAATTCCTATCAATATCACTGTTTTTCATGAGTCAGGTAAATAGCACAAGAGTTAGAATTGCTTTCAGATACTTAATAATAGATATTTGAAACCCAGAATTATTTTCCAAAACGTATCTTATTCAGACTTTTTTTTATATTTATAAATTCATAATGCAAGTTCAAGTATTCTCCATATTTTACCCACGGATCTAATACTCATACTAATAGACTAACATTTGCACTATAACAAAAATCTGGTTTATGATAGGAATTAATTTCCAAGAGCAGTTCAGTACTCAACAGCATGACAAAATTCCTCAAATCATTACATAAAAGAAAAATAAATTCTCTTTAGTCAGGGCTTATACCTCTGAAATAATAATTATAATAGAAGAAAATATTTAACAAGAAATCAGAGAGTGAAGAAATTTTTAATCCAATAAGCAGTTCACAGATATCACTCTGAAACATATCAAGAATAAACAGAATTAATAAATCAAGAGAATCATCAGTCTAACCAATGGTTCTTCTTGGGAATTACACTTTTTTTTTTTTTCCTAAGAAACTGTTATGGGGAATAAGGTACCATCTCCAAGATCAATTTCCCCTCAGAAAAAAATGCAAAGGAAAAGTTACAGTAAAAATTCTTCCTGACAGTATGCAATTTTAATATACTCCACCTTCCCAGCAAATCTTTCCTCACCCATATCTCCCTCTCTTCTCCCCTCACGCTGTTTTGTTTCACAGCTTCTAAGTTTTATTAATTCCTTTTCTCCTTCAAATTATTTATCTCTTTAGCACTTTTTCGCAAGCAAAAAAAAAAATCTATAAAGCAAACATATGCATTACACAAATATATACATAAACACACAAACAGCCATACTCCTGATTTTGCAAATGGTTATCAGACACACTTTTCCCGTGTTTCATACAAGGCAGTCAATGGAGGAATCAGTGTACATAACATAAAACTATAAACTTCTTTGCATACTTCTTGGAACTGAAGCTGCACAGAGTGTAAGAAAAAATGAAAGTTAGTCTATGCCTCAACACTGGAGAACGTTTCAAATTCTGTAACGATTGCCACAGCAGTCAAATTTAGCTGCTGCTTACAAGTTCTCACTGGGGCTCTCACATGGAAGTTACAGTCTTCTCACTGTTCAGAGAAAACACGCTGCCCACCATGCTGCTTAATAAAGTATTTTTCAGTTCTCCGTAAGACCAATATGTCTGTCTTGAGGAACATTTATACCAAGTAAAATAAAAACCACGTATTACTACTGTAATACAGTTTCACTATGGAAGCACTTGTCAACTCAGTTCCAATTCTTTAAGAGCAGACAAGATCTTTACTATTTTTATCCTAAGATAAAACTCATCCTCCACATTTCGAAGAAAATATTAATATCATATTAATACAAGATATGTTTTACTGATATAGGAACAGCAATAACATAAATTATTGCAGCATTCTTCCAGTAAAAGCACATGTGTAACAAAAAATAAATTTTTAACTGTCTATCATTTCACTTTTTTTATGGACTGCATTTCTTAACCAAAAGGGGCAATGTGGTCCAGAAAATAAAGTCAAATCCATTGCTATTTCTTCAAAAGATGAAGAGGTCAGTGTTTAATGACTTTGTTAATTCGGAAGTGTAAACAAGTAGCTGTAAACTAGAAAAATATCTATCATATTATCAACTCGCACCTCCTTCAACTTAAAAAAAGCCCAAAACTACTGTCTTAACTTTTCAGTAAAGCTTATCACAGCAAAGCAATTGTACCACATCTGTTTGGTATGCTCAGCTGAAACAAACAGATAAATGAAAATATCTTTGACAAAAATGTAAACTTGCCATGATTTTGGCTCCCCGAAATGGAGATAATTAATACTGTAGAGATCCATGTCTTCAGTGTGCCATGGAAATGTTGTTTTCCACATGCCAAAATACAGATATGGCGTATTTACACCCTCAATACAAATTCCAGAGTCTTCTCCTACAACATCCAATATTGTATTAAGATGGGCAATATTCCATTCCTCAACACCCTGAAAAAGATACATAAGTGTATTATTAAATTTGAAAAGTAATGCAATTTTATATAATAGTCTCAGCCAAATGATACACACCTGATCTAGCCCTTCAAAAGATTGCAGATGAATACCATTTTATAAGCACTTTAGAACACAGCTAAAGTTACTTGAAGAAAAATTCTCTTGACCTTAGGAAGGTTTAGATCCAGTTCTAAGTCTGAGATGTAGAGCAGAGAATGTAAGGAAGTTCACATCTCCTTAACACAGTACATCAAATCTAACATGGTTTGAAACATAATACACAATAGAAATAATAGCTGCGGACAAAAATCTTTGATGATTTGCTGGAAGCCGCTAAGTCCCACTGGGCTTACCTATGATTTTTGCTTATAAAGTAACACTAAATTATATGAAAAATTATTTTAAAATTTCATTTATGTGCATAAATTCACCATTTTTCTGAAAAGTATAAAAACTAAAACCATTACATCACTTCAGAGGTATTTCTGACCATAATGACATACTGCCTAAGAAACATCACAGAATAGAACTATTGATTTCATGGGATTTCAGCTGTTTCCTTACATTATTGCCTATAAAATTTGCATATAAAAAGCCATTCAGAAGGGCATGCATGTAGTTTTTGTAGTATTTCAGATTCATCCACAAAATGCAATTTTAATTTCAGGTAATACAGCATGTAAGAGGCAGTATAACCAAGATCAAAGCTACAAAACTGAAGAGAAAGAGATTTGAATTCATTATAAAGGCAATTATTAGTACCTCCAGGGAAGACACTGGCTGGGGCTCAAGCAGTCAGAAAAACAAGAAATATAATCAAAACTATTACAAACTAAATTCAGGCAAGTTTCTTTATTGGGAAGACAGCCTCTAGATATGCTCTCAACCATGACCTGCTCCACACCAGCCATCACTAAACTCTGAGCAGTCCTGGTGATCCTACTCAGATCTCCGGAACAAACTGATGGCAGACTGCAGTCCTGATTAAGACTAAGAAACATGGTAACATTCGATATTTGGGCAGGGGGTGAAGTAAGAATACAGGTTAAAGCAAGAAGTAATGAACATTTAATACTCTTACTTTCATTTTCTTATTTTTTGAGATTTTATGTCGTCTGTTACTTATTCAACTACAATTAAGATACAAAATGGTAACTTCTGCGTGAAGTTCAACCTTCGCACTGACCAAGCACTTATGACTGCCCTATGTGACTGTCACTTAGTCTGAAAAACTCCCTGTCAGTTATTTGGAAAATCTACAAAGGAGTAAAGGACTTCTATAGAGTAAGTTCATCCTAGGCACCAATTTGTGTTCTTTTTTTAAAATGGAAGCTTTGGCTTTGAAGCATTTGTGTGACATAAAGGCACTTGAACTTTAAAAATTAAAAAAAGGAAAGAAAATAATATAACTACCGTTATCAAAGAAAAAACCTAAACACCAACATGAACTCAAATAGCAGATGCTGCTAAAATTTGCACCGTTCAAGTCTAAAAGCCATAATCATCAGCCAGGTAACAGAGCTGTAAATTATAAGATTTGTTTAAAGAAACTGTTTTAAGTAATTATTCCTCAGATTAAATTGTAGATTTTATTTTTTAAAATCACATGAAATTTATCTTTGTTCACAAACTGTGTAGTCAATATGGAGAAACAAATGAATACAGCAAAGTAAGAGCAATGACTCGATCATGTAGGCAGACACACATACAGGGTTAGAAGACACAATAAATAAATACACCAGATAAAAATCAACTGTTAATACTGGCAGTGTACTCTTTCTGACAGTGGCAAAAAGCCGACAAGAAAGAGT
>NW_010235560.1:5002-14268 GCF_000690775.1 Eurypyga helias
TAAGCAAAGCAGTACTTCCCAAAATACTCTCCCAGGCTGCAGCAATTTCCACATTGAAGGTTCCTCCAGACAGATGTGTTATCCTCCTACAGAACACTACCCCATGGGCTTTCTACCCATTTATTTGTCCAGCTACCTCTTTAATCCATGTAAACCTTTAGCAACCCTAACATCCTGAAATCTTACTCTTCTCTTACTAAGAATTAAGTGATAGTTAATAGAATAATTTTTTTCTTTTATTCAATCTCATCTTTTCACCCTCTGTTAAGTCACAACTAGTCATAAAGTAAATTGCTAGTGTTTTGTCCCTAAAAAAAAAAAAACATATCCTTCAATAGAGAACAATCCCAACAGAAAAAACTTGCTTCCAAATACCGAACATACCACAAACACAATCCACAATCTCTACTCTCACTGAAAACCATCTGAAATGCTAAAATCACACTCATACACTAATTTCTCCTAAATTCCTTGAACTAAAAAAAAATCAGTTTTATACTTGCAATTATTGCGAATTATTATTAAAGCTATTATTTTCCCTCACAGATATATCTCATTTAATATTCTAAAGCATTAAGTAAAATGCTTACATGAATTTTTAAGTAAAATATTGATTCTAACTTGTCTAATACTTACATAACCATTTTTAAACTTCACAATAGCAATGCACACTAAAAAGATCACAGGAGCTACAAAAGAGCAGTTTAACAGGTCAATACATAACAATTCTTCTCAAACTTAAAGTATAAACTAGCAGGTTACACCATATTTAATAACTATGATTAGAACACCAGTACACATTACCTGACCATGAAGTGTAGCTGGTAGTTTCTTACAAATACAAAAAACCATTAAGACAGTAAAATCTGTTCAATTTTAGGAAAATATCAGATATTTATTCTGCTCAGAATATCACAATAATATCATAATATTGTAATAATTTCAAGGGAGTGTGTAAAGATAGTATTTCTAATTTTTCCACATTTTGAATGGCAAATTCTCTGAAGAATACTTGTCATCTTTTCAACTGTACCACACAATCCAATATCAGGAAAAAAGCTGAAAAATATCATAGTGTCTTATACTATAAAAAAGAAACACAGCCTTCAAATATCTTTCCATCTATGGTTGTTGCTACACACATTAGACCTACCTTGTATTTCTTCAGAGAAATACTTTAAGGTACATAGTAACTTACATAAAAAGAACACTGTTCCAACCTTCACTAGTTTTGTAAATGATTCAAAGCTAGCATAATTTACTATCATTTTCATGACTCTCAAGAGTCTTTGAGCAAGCTTATACTGCGATGAGCAGATGAAGTGGGACACATCACAAGGTGCACTCAAATACCTGAACACTTGCGCAGTTTAGAAGGAGCTGACCCATTCTTTTCTCAGAAACAGACACAAAGAAAAATGTAGCTTTCAGTATATAAGTAAAAAGTGAAGCTCAAGGTTGTAAGCTCCAAACGAAATTATTTTTTATTCACTTCCTTTTTTTAAAGCATTTACAACACTGACATGATAGTATCCTTTGCACTTAAGCCAAACAGCCAAGATACTGATATACTCTATTTTTATGAACATGATTTCTGTGTGTACACATTAATACACAAAATCTTTTTTCATTGTTTAATTTTTCCTGTGATTATCCCATGGATTCATTTTAATACTAACCTGACAAACAAGACATCTGTTCTGCAAGTAGCATTATAAAGCCCCTATGACTGACCGCAACAGCTCAAAAATAAAGAGTAAAAAAATCTAATTGAGAGACAGAGTGAAAAGGAGTTTATTTGTAAAAAGCTAAGCTTTTATTACTTCTTCAAAGTGCATAGAGTACAGACAGAAAAATGCTATGAACAGAATCTCACCATAAACACACAGATTAGGAAATACAATCAATCTCCCTCATTTGACCTGGTTTTTAATCTCAGTATCTTTTTGAATATAACCATTGCTTTGCAGCACCCTTTTGAGGGGTAGTGGAAAAAAAAACAGAAGCAAGTAGATACTCTTTGGAAACGCACACTAGAACCATTACATGTAAGTGAAGAGTGCTCACACTGATCTCAGCTATGACATCATAGAAAAAGGGCATCTCATATATAATCACAGAATCATAGAATCATTTAGGTTGGAAAAGACCTTTAAGATCATCAGTTCCTGCCATTACCCTCGCACTGCCAAGCCCACCACTATCCATGTCTTTAAGTGCCACACCTACATGTCTTTTTGAACTCCAGGGATGGTAACTCGACCAATTCCCTGGGCAGCCAGTTCTAGTCCTTGACAACCCTTTCAGTGAAGAAATATTTTCTAATATCCAATCTAAACCCCCCATGGTGCAACTCGAGGCCATTTCCTCTTGTCCTAATCATTTGTTGCTTGGGAGAAGAGATTGACACCCACCTCTCTGCAACCTCCTTTCAGGTAGCTGTAGAGATCGATAAGGTCTCCCCTCAGCCTCCTCTTCTCCAGGCTAAACAAGCCCAGCTCCCTCAGCCGCTCCTCACAGGAACTGTGCTCCAGACCCTTCACCAATTTCGCTGTCCTTCTCTGGACACACTCCAGCACCTCAATGTCTTGTAGTGAGGGGCCCAGAACTGAACACAGGATTCGAGGTGCAGCTTCACCAGTGCTGAGTATAGGGGGACAATCCCTTCCCTAGTCTGGCTAGCCACCTGTTCCTGATACAGACCAGGATGCCATTGGCCTTCTTGGCGACCTGGGCACACCGCTGGCTCATATTCTACCGGCTGCCGACCAACACCGTCCTTTTCCGCCAGGCAGCTTTCCAGCCACTCGTCCCCGAGCCTGTAGCATTGCATGGGGCTGTTATGACCCAAATGCAGGACCCAGACTTGGCCTTGTTGAACCTCATACAGCTGGCCTCAGTCCTTCAAACCAGCCTGGCCTATCAGCCAATCCCCCCAGTTTTGTATGGTCTGCCAACTGTCCCATCATCCAAATCATTAGTGAAGATGTTAAACACAACTGGACCCAGTACTGACCCCTGGGGTACACTTACAGAAGTTCTTGTTGCCTTTAATACCTCCCAGATTCCATTCCAGGTAGACTTTTGATATTCCCAACTACATTTCTGCATACTTAGACAGTGTCTCTATATCCCTCCTAGGCTACACGCCACTGCTTCTACCTCCTGTTTATGCTTGAGTTTTTTCAGAAGCTGGGATTTTTGCTTGACATCCTGCTTATTAGGATGGACCACTTTTAAGCTTAGAGGAATAACAACCATTTTTTTTGGGCCTATCTTACCTCCAGGGCCTTATCCCACAGGACTCTTCCAAGCAGATCACTGAAGAGGCCCAAGGGTGCTCCCCTGCATGCCAGGGTTGTGGTCCTGCTTTCTGCCTTGACACCTGAGATCCTGAACCACACCATCTCATAGTCGCTATAGCAAGGGCTGCCTTCAACCTTCACATCTGCAATGAGTCCTTCCTTGTTTGTGAGTACAAGGTCCATTAGATAACTTTGGTCAGGAAGCTGTCAGGCTCTCCAGAGACTCTTGGATTACTTATGCCTGCTGCTCTCACACACACTTAGGTTAAGCTAGAACTCAGATGCCATCTCTATCTCATTTGATGGGCAAATCCTAACTCTCCATATAATGTCAAGGTGCTACTTCAAAATCAAGTTAGTTGCTCTGTCAAGGGATACAGCAGAAAACTTGGGTACATCTGATCCTAGAACTAGTATTACATTAGAACATTACAGACGTACCTACAATTTAGCAAAAATAACTAAATGTTAGCCAACAAACTCCATTAAATCAATCACTCCTGTATTACTAATCTAATACACTCCCCACAGCTTAGACATGGGAGAAGGTGGGCATTAGGAATTGTCTTATCAGGAAGAAGAAAACTAAGAGAAGGAAAAGGGAAGTGATATCTTCAAGACAAGAGCTGAAGAAGAGTGATGAGAAATAGGAAAGACACTATTTATGTATGCTTCTTCCAACCTCGGACTTTCTCTACTGAATAGCAGATTCCATTGAAGTCAGATTGCTTTATGACCCATTATAGACACCAAATCAGTAGTTTTTCTTTGGAACTTTTGTAATCAGGAAGATTTTTTTTCTCCCTAATTGGTATATCAGTCTATGTAGGGGTTTCCTACATCTTCCCCTTCTGTCCATACAAATACAATTCAATAAATATACAATATAATACAAATACAATATTAAAAAAAAAAAAAACCAGGATAGAGGAAAAACTTAATTTCACTTCCTTGTACCTCATACAACAAGGAAACAATTCAATTTGTGGCCTCAGTGATTGGTGGATTGATTTACACAACAGTTAGGAGTGGCATGAAGTGTCTAATAGCACTTCACCAGAACAATGTATGAAAATAAGTAGATGAATTGACCTCTACTTTACTCAGAGGTACAACTGCCAGATAAGTTAATAAAAGTAATTTTTGTATTTTAGGTTTTTTTTGGTTTTGTTTTGATGATTGGGGGGGTTTTATTGCTATTATAGATAACAAAAGCTTTATAAAACTTCAGCCCATCTTCAAAACCCCTCAGAATCTGTCATCCTCTGACCTAAGAAAAGCAAACAATATTAAAAGATCTACAGTCTCTCTGGCACAATGGCAGCAAGGTGCTGGATTCCACAAATAATTATATTACTTCTTAAATAATCTAAATAGTAAAAATTAAGGCTTCTAAATGAACATCACCATGTGAAAAAGAAAATGTAATTGGTAAGCTTTTAAACAGAAAAATAAGGATTTGCAGCACAGCAGCATTTCTCACTAATTTTGATGGTCCAAGTATACATATACCTCACACTTCAAGTGAATTCCCAGTGTTTTTCTACTGAGAATTCTACCAGATATTTACCTTCTGTATTAAATGCAACAGCTATAACACACTGTTTTCTATAAAATGCATTTTGTAACAAGTAAGCATTTGGTATTGTTTATTGCAAACAGGATGTTATGACGAATTAATCCTGCCATCCCCCTTCTGCTGTATGTTGCCAAAAACATCAGCTACTTCTATTCATCTCCTTTCCCCAAATAATGACAATCCTCAATCAAACTGAATGAAGACATAAGAACAAGCTCTAATTCCAATCAGAATCAAAAAGACCCTTTCTTAGTACTACCTTTCGTCACACACAAAAAACATTAGTTGTGCAAGTCCACCATCTGCTGGCCAAAAATTAACTTCAGCCAAATTATTGTAAGAGAAAACATTTTGACTAGTGGCATCTATAACATTCTCGCTGAGTTTGGTACCAAGCATTTTTCCTTTTCCTCTAAATCCCACTGGGCTGTACGCTGATGTGGCTGTCACACTGTGAACAGACTAAGCAGTTTGTATTTCCTCAGCGTCTATTCCTTTCACTAACATTTCTCCTTTATTATGTCTTTATTTTTAAATAATACCCATTTAGCCACAGCCATTAAGGGTTTTTTTTATTCTACTTGTTTTGTTCCCCACTCCTTTATTCCCCACTGCAGGAAACTTTCAGTGCTTTCTTTGCCTCCTCTTCCTATGCACCTAACACCTCAGTTAGGATTGCTGAATGCTGCTCTTCTCATTTCACCCCTTCCTTTTTTGATCTCCTTTCCTTAGTCTCACAACCTAATGAGAGTCCAATTCCATAAGAAAGAAATCTCTAACCTTCACTTTGCCCAGTCAGCACTTCAAAATTGGGTATTACTGCATTCTCTTTTCTTTAGAAATGTTGCTTATGCAACAGTAACCTTAAGATACTAAAGGACAATGAAACACAATCAAAACGAAGTGTACAGTTGTAAAAAGCTACACCAGAAGCCATTAACTGCCAACACTGAAGAAAAAAAAACAGAGACAAGAAAGAAAAAGGACAAGCTTCTGTTTCTTGAAAGAAACACTGCCTTCATATGCCCCCTTTTGGTCTCCACAAAGCAACAGTCTCTTCACCAAAACAACGCAAATCAGAATCTTCAACTATTTTCTAACGCCTTTTTATACAGCTATTTGGACACACAAAAGAATTTGGACTTCCTGCTTTCTCTCAACAATAAGCCATTGGGTGTTTATACTCATCTTTCAAAGATCACATAACCTAGTGCAAAAATTGAATCACCCTAAGCCATCTTGGCTGACGATATTTATCTCTGGAGACAGTCTTCAAGTAATTTGTCTTCTGTAAAGAAATATGAAATGTTAGCAGAGCCTCAGACCATCTGCCACAGGGAAATGCTACTATTGTTTTGAATTTCTAGAGAAGCCAGTAACATAGAACATCAAACAACTCAAGAATGCCATACATGGTATGTTCTTTTGGAGAAAAGTTTGCCTTGTATTTTTTAAATCTTCAAATCTTTTTTGAATTGCTAACATTTCTTCTGTTACACTCATTACTTAAATAATCCTTTCAAAATCCAGTTCCTATAGCTACATACATAGCCTAATTAATATCCATGCTTATTCTGTAATTCTTTAGAAAATTAGATCTGTGTTAAGAGTCTCTTTTTATCTGCGGAAATCTTGGCAAGTAACCAGCAAAATTCATTTCCTTAGGAAGTTCCCATTTGTCTGTTTTAATTCAGATGTATACAGTAATTGCAAGCACATTTCCAGGAAACTGCAGGCATTCCAAGCATGTATAAAGTACAACTCTCAATCATCCTCAGTGAAACAGAGAAGTAAAGTATTTCGTCTTTTAATTTTAAAGTTATTTAAAATATCACCAAATTTCCACAGAGGTACACAGATAACACATATATTGAAATACTAAGAAACAAATTAATAGTTCAAAAATTCTAGAGAGCTCAAAGTGAAGAAAGGGAAGAGTCATGATCAGGAAGAGCAGAAATTTCCTACTGTCTAAGGACAGAACTGTCTAACTCTTGCGGATGTGGAATTAATTTCAACCTTGCTTGGAGTCTTTAAAGTAACACAAAGATTTCAAATGAAAGACAGATTCTCAGTCACAAGGCAAGAATATTTCCTCTAAGTATAGTACCCTTAAAAGAGGGCTGGAAGGGATAAATTTCATAAAAATCTATGCATACTTCATCATAAATGCTCCCACTGACATCTGCTCCATAAATTGGTGATGCAATACTCAAGTTCTTCCAGTATTTACGCTCCAGATCTTCAAAACTTTCATGTCCTGGGGTGGCATATCTGCAGAGGAAGAGGTAGGTAGAGGTTCAGCACAGTCGTTCAATAACCACCTTCAAAATGGACTGAGCCTGCAAGCTGAATTCTAAGACATCACTTTATTTCAAATTCACTGAAAAAGAGGAATGATTAATTGTCCTGAATTCTTGTTTTCATGATTCATCATGGCATGTAACCTCCTACCTGACAGCTACAGTAACTGAAATGATACACCTACCCATACAACATTTTCCTCAATCTCCAGCATTTAAATAGTGCATCTACTGACTGTTCTCAGGCTGAGGCCCTTCCTTTTGTTTCTCTTTCATATAAAAGACAGACACAGAAAAGCCACTTAATTGACAATTATTTGTTATTTTCCTTCCTTACTACCAGCTCTGCAAAGACAGAGGTAGGTCCTGCACAAGCGTGTCTCACAACAACTCAAATGTACTAATATTGCCAAGTATTCCTTCTTCCTTCCCCATGAAAATCTTTTGAGAAAACTCACAGTGTTTCGAACAGTTGACAGCAAAAATTCTACCATGCAGTAAGAAAAAAAAATAGATAGATATATATATCCTTAAGGGAATTTTTCTTTTTACTCCTTCAGTGCAGCACAGGCCACAATACTTTTATATGTGTAAATATGTACATACTTTTGGAAGGTTACTCAAACCTCATGTAAAATCTTTGGGAATGCAGCCCAAACACACTACCATAGAAAACATTCATCAGCGACTTTTGCCTCAGGATTCTTTGTCAGGCCTATGCTCTTCCACAGGTTCTTCCCTATGTTCAGAACAGAAAACTTACCCCCCCTACTACTGCAACTCTGAGAAGTAAAGTTTCACATTACCACTGCCAACTTACTACACTTGAACTTCTGGAAAGAAAATCCAAGCATACAAGAACTAAGTAGACCAGGTACATTTCCATCATGCTATACACAGAACAGACATGCAAGTTAGTAAAGTACATCTTAACTAAAACATTCTCAAACAACATTCATATTGTGGTACCCTTCCATAACATAGGAGACATGAAAACCTCTAAGTAAGTGAAAAAATTACTCAGTAAGTGAAAAAATCACCAGCTGCCTAGCATCATTCCAAGAAACTACAACATGGGAACAAATAAATATTTGACTTGCTAAACAAGACCCCCCATATACATACCTGGCACTGGTGGCCAGCTGCCTGAACTCCTTTACTGTCATTGGCTTTTTCTTAATGTTGTACTGTGTGAAGACCCCCAACTGGCCAGTGATTGTCTGCTGAATTGGAGAAGGAATCACCAAATCTCCAATATCATTATAGTCTTTTCTTGGTTTCCACTCCTTTGGTGGGATAACCTTTAAATCAGAAATAAAAACCAGGACATCAACAGTTGCAATACTAAGTCAAAACACCTGGAAAAATCAAAAGAACCAGTCAAAGATGCTAACACGATCAAATGAACACTTGCTTACCAGCTGTTTCACTAGAACTAACTGCCCATGTAAGTACTCCTAGATAATGCAGAAACCAATTAAAAATGGGTATAGTACCACCTCAGTTCAAAAGCAGCAGCTCACTAATCCACATGAATTCAATCATGTGCAACTGTGAAAACATACACATGTATAACAGAACAGGCAAATATTTCGTAAACAGAAAGATTCAGATTCCATAATCCATGAACACATCATATTCCATGATATAATTTTTTTTTAAT
Organism: Eurypyga helias; assembly: GCF_000690775.1. NCBI lineage: Eukaryota > Metazoa > Chordata > Aves > Eurypygiformes > Eurypygidae > Eurypyga > Eurypyga helias. Next base: position 13,853 of record NW_010235560.1, read on the forward strand.
ATTAAGCATAAGATTCACACAAAAGATTGACAGTCCCCTGTCCAAATGTTATTTGATGTGAACAATATGAATAACTATTTCTTACTGAAAAATGAAAAAATACACTTATTTTAGAAAGCTTTAGATTTGAGAATCTGTTTTAGAGTCAGCAGATTCTCAGGTGTTAGCAATAAAGTCATGAGTTTCAACACTCATACCAGTGTTCTTTAACAGGCTGTATAATTTTGAACATTCTTTGCAATATATTATTTTATCTGAAAACAGAAAACTCTCTAGATTTGAAATTGCAAGAGTTTTAAAACACAGCAACAGACATCTTTAACAAATATTTTTTGGTTTGAGTTTGAACTTTTACTTGCCCAATGACACATTCTTTGTTATACTTATTATACTTATATATAAGTATATAATATAAT
>NW_010235561.1:0-1103 GCF_000690775.1 Eurypyga helias
GCTTCCGGAGCTGGTCGGCCATCACTTTGGCGGAGAAGTTGTAGAAGTTGAGCATGTTCTGGAAGAAGGAGTCCTCCGAGACCTCGTACTGGTGAGAAAGAGGAGGGATGAGGAGGGGTCCAAGGGGGTGTTCCCCCCACCTTGGAAAGGATGTGCTCAGTACTGGGGCGCTCTGCATGACGCCAAATGGGTCCCCTGAACAGGGACATCGTCCCACCACGGGGCCCCCCAGGGCTTGGTGTGAGCAGGGAGCAGACCCCTTTCCCACAAAACGGGTGCCCCCCTACCCCATCATAGACATCATCCAGCTCCTTGTTGTCCAGGATGAAGTCGGGGAAGCCAATCATATCGTAGATGGCGTCCGCCTGTGTGGGGAGAGGCCCCGGCAGTGAGACGGACTGGGGGGCTTGCCAGGATGGGGGGAGGTCTCCCACCCTCTGCCCTCCCTGGAGTCACCTTCTCCTTTGCAGCCTGCCTGGTCTTCTCATCCATCCAGTCCAGCTGGTCCAGGGACACCTCGAAAGCCGCCCGGATCTCACTGATCATCTCCTCAGCCTGGGGAGGGGAAGGGATGAAGCCCCCCTGCCCCACGCAGCCCCTCAGACAGGGATGGGGTGAGCAGGATGCGACCCCCCCGGGATTGGGGGTCCTATTTCCCTGCTCCCGTCTTCTATCCCTGGGGTTTGTTGGGGAAATGGAGGGTGGGATCCCATGACAGTGATGGGGAAGGGGATGGGGCAGAAGTGTCCTCACAATGGCTTTGCTGTCACGGTCAAAGGTGGCTTTGACGAAGAGGGACCCCAGGGCGAAGCCCAGCGTGTCGTCTGTGTTGGAGATGCAGGTTTGCCAGCGCGGCGTGCAGGACTGTGGGAGTGACACAGGGGTCTGTGAGACCCCCAGCCCACTCCCCTGCTCCTTCCCCTTCCCCCAGCCCAGCTCTGCCCCTTCCCCAGGGGGGAAGCTGATCAGCAGCTAAATCCCCAACCCAAAAGATGATCCCTGGGTTCCGTCTGCAGCATCTGGAGCTCAGCATCCCAAGGGCATCCCCAAGGGCAGAGGTGGTCCTGGCTGCTTCCAGGTCGGGGGCAGAAGGGGCTGGTCCC
>NW_010235561.1:1254-1482 GCF_000690775.1 Eurypyga helias
CGGCTGCGCCGCGAGGGCGGCCGCAGCCACTGGTGAGCCCAAAACATGCCCCTCCCGTGCGGGACAGCCCTCAACAGGGCATGGCGGGGGGCTTCTGGACACCTCACCTTCTGTCGGTGCCGTTGATGAGGTCGGAAACCTGCTGCAGGTAGGTGTCCCCGTACACCACCACCGGCTCCGTGTCGGCCAGCTCCAGCGGGGCCAGGGCGTAGGACAGGTAATCCAGCC
>NW_010235561.1:1511-3229 GCF_000690775.1 Eurypyga helias
GTCGATGGCAGGGGCCCGGGCCTGGGGGGGCTACGGGGATGCAGAACCCGGGTGCTTGGCACGGCTCTGCCCCCTCCTGCCTGGCACAGGAGGATCCCCCAGGGCAGGGGCTGTGCTCCACGGGAAGGTCCCAAGGTCCCTCACCACCCCAGATCCCTTCTCTGCCCCAAACGCTCCTCGTGGCTGCTCTCACTGCTGCAAGACAAAGAGGGGACCCTGGGACCCACCCATGTGGGGTGGCAGCTCCCCCCAGATCCTAATGACAGGGGGGATGAGCACCTCACTCCAGCACCCGGCGCATGTCCCAGAACAGAGAGGTCTGTCTGGTGTGTCAGGGGGGGGAGCAGCAGTGGGCACAGACCCCTCAGCACCCCACGGGACAACCCTCCTCACGTCCCCAGTGGGTTTCCTCAGGCTGTGCCATGCTGTGCCCACCTGTAGCTCCGCAATGCTCATCTTGTGGTAGATCTTCTCATCATCCCGGCGCTCGGCCTGGGGCACAGTGATGTTGGCCAGCTGGGTTTCAAACTCCAACACCTGCTGCATCTGGAGGCGGGTGGGGTCTGGGGTTCCCCCCAGCAGCGTGCCCAGTTCCACCATGTAGTCCAGGTACGCTGCCAGGACCTGACAGGACACCGAGCTCCGGCTCTGCCCTGGCTGAACCATGGGGTCCCCCCTGTTGCTGCCAACAGGGTGCCCAGCACCCAGCCTCACCCTCTCGTTGGCGGTCTTGTTCAGGTAATAATCCCGGGATGGGAGGAAAAGCCCCGACTGGTCCACCTGGGAAGAGAGAGGGGCAGCATGGGCAGCCCGGTGCCTGACAGTGTCCCTCTGGGGCCCAGCATCCCTCGGTGCCAACCTGGATGACATTGCTGTTGGAGCTCTTGGAGTCTGCACCCACGTACACCGTGAAGAAAGGGGTTGCCCGGTACGTGCCCGACACCATCTTGAGAACCTCCATGAAGCTGGTCTGGTTCCAGGAGCCAGTGATGTTCCACCCCCCAATCTGCCGGCAGACAGACCCAGCACCTCAAGGAGGGATGGGGTCCATCCCTGAGGGCTGCTCCCTCCCCCATAACAGGAAGAGCCGAGCGGGAGATGCACTAGGCTGAGCCCCAACAGCTCATCTCACGTGTGGATGGCCGCCCACCTTGTCGATGAGCTCCATGAGGGGCTGGGAGCCCAGCTCCTCTATCCTCTGCTCCTTGAGGCAGGACAGGTAGTAGCGCTGCGTCTTCCTCTCCGCCTCGCTGCTGGAGTTGAAGGTGGTGTTCTCTGCGGGAGGCTGCGGGTCAGCCCCGGGAACACGGGGGCTCTGCCTGCCTGTGCCCAGGGGTCACCCCTCCCTCCCTGGTGGTTGTGCCCACCTAGGAGATGCTTCATGATGGCCTGGTTCTGGTCCCAGATGCTGTTGAAAGTGCTCCACTTGGAGCGGCCGTTGGGCAGGGGGTTCCTCTTGATCCAGCCCCCACACGAGTACTGGTAGAAGTCCTGGCACGGGTCCGTCTCCGCATCCAGGGCCTCCAGGATCTTGCTGGCCACCCGGACGCAGGCATCCGTCAGGCACGTGCTGTGAGAGGGATCTGGCAGGGAAGGCATGCCTGGGGCTGTGCGCGTGTGCCGGGGGAAACTGAGGCACAGAGTGGGTCTAAGCCCTGCCTGCACCCTGGGGTGGGCAGAGCGCATGGAGCAGGACCCTCAGGCTGACCCGTCCCCTC
>NW_010235562.1:0-643 GCF_000690775.1 Eurypyga helias
GTCCCTGTGTCCGCACATGTCCCTGTGTCCCCCTGGTACCCCTGTGTGCCGCTGTGCCCATGGGGGAGCAGGGCCGTGGGGGCCATATCCCCTGTCCCTGTCCCTGCCCCATCCTCCTCCTGGTGCTGCTCCCTTCCCGGGTCCCGGGATGTGGTCCCTGTCCCACTGACCGGTGGTGTGACAGACCCCCCCTGGCCCCCGGCCCTGTCCTGGCCCCAGCGCCTGTCCTCGTCCTGATCTCTGTCCCGGTGCCCGTCCCTGTCTGGGTGCCAGTCCCTGTCCCTGGCTCTGTCCCAGTCTCAGTGTCAGCGCTGGTCCCTGTCCCACCCCCCGTCCCCATCCCGGTTCTGGTCCCTGTCCCTCTCCCTCTTCCCATTCGTGTCCCGGTACCCAGCCTGTCCCATCCCTCTCCCTTGTCCCTTGTCCCCTGTCCCGACCCGTCCCCATCCCTTCCCTGTCCTGGTCCCTGTGTCCGTGCTGGTCCCTGTCCTTGTCTCTCTCCCGGTTCTGGTCCCTGTCCCTCTCCCTCTCCCGGTGCCTCTCCCCATTCCTGTCCCGGTACCCGGCCCTGTCCCGTCCCTCTCCCTTGTCCCCTGTCCCCACCCGTCCCCATCCTGGTCCCTGTCCTCGTCCCCGTGTCCGT
>NW_010235562.1:725-984 GCF_000690775.1 Eurypyga helias
GCCCCGGTCCCCGCCCCTCTCCCGTCCCTCTCCCTTGTCCCCTGTCCCGACCAGGCACCATCCCTTTCCTGGTCCCTGTGTCAGTGCTGGTCCCTCTCCCTCTCCCTGTCCCCGTCCTTCTCCCTCTCCCGTCCCGTCCCTGTCCTTGTCCCTCTCCCGGTGCCTGTCCCGTCCCTGTCCCCGTCCCGTCCCTGTCCCTGCCCCAGTCCCGGTGCCGGTGCCGGTGCCGTCTCTGCGGCGGGTCCTCCGCGGCGGCAGG
>NW_010235563.1:0-4916 GCF_000690775.1 Eurypyga helias
ACCATTCTGTGATTCTATGATATCAGAAAAGTGAGCATGATATTATAAAATACCAGGATTCTTCTCTTGAGACTGGGATAGATGCACTGGTCACCCAAATGACTGTACTAAGGAAAATGTACGTCGTCTATCACCTATTCTATGTATGTCACACAGTTTACCAAAAGTACTTGGCAACAGACATGAATGATTCTGTGGTGTTACGACTCTCTGTACCTACCCCCTGTGTACTGCTACAATTAGAGAAAGCAACTGCTCTGCATACAACACATTAGCACAGTTGCTAAGTAATTTGTTCAAGGTACCGTGATGGAAGTGAGAGAATAATTAGACTGATTCTGAAGGAGATGAACATTTAAAAAGTGTAAAAACTGAAATGTCTGGTCCACGAGTGAAAATGCATTCACAGACATACATTTCAAATTGTTAAGTACAATACAGCAACGATAACACACAGGCAACAACTAGGCTACAGTACCACATAAATGAAAGAACTTGTGTCCACTTCCCTTGCTGTTTGGCCACTTACTCTAATACCCATTTTCCTGCCTATTTTGGCAAAAGCATTTGTGAACCAGATCAGAGCCACCAACCAGGAAGAGGCTATTTTTCAGCTAGGCTTCTTCTCCAGTCCAGTGACAAACTGGTACTCCCAGCTGACCCTCCCCAGGGTAAAACAAACAAAAATGGGACCATTGCAAAGGGATGGAAATGAGAGGGCAGGAGAGTTGGGTCACACTGACCCTAACAGAAATCAGTTTGTAAACTTGACTTGTAAACAACCAAAGCTAAGCAGCATGTGTATCAGCCCTTGCTGTCAATTAACAAGTTGACACAGTACAGAAACCAAGATCTTTATAACAAAACACACTGCCATACCCTACTTCTTTATAAAACCCCTGAAGTGAATGCTGATGGGCAACTGCGATCCCTTAGATTCAGTACATTTTAATTTTAGAAGCTATAGACAACAGGTACTCACCACATCCAACGAGGGTCACACAAGAGATACTGAATTACTGTTCCAAAATTAAATTCCATGTACCATAAAGACAGTTAAAACAAAGGGGGGTGGAGAGGAATATTATCTTTGTCATCAACAATACCTAGGTTTTGTTAAAGAAAAACTGGACAAACGTATTAAATTAGGAAACCACTTTATTTTGTCCCCGCAGCTTCCCCTATGAAGAGAAATAATATTAGGAAAAAATAATTTCTAAACACAAAGGATTTATTATTCAAGTAAAAGCAACAAGGTGTATGTAACAGTAGATGTGGACAATAAAAACACAAAACTAACTTCAAAAAAATAAAAATTAAATACGATCATATTTTACAGTACCCAAGTTGCAATACCTAATGTCTTTAATACACAGAATCCTGAACACTGACAGCAACTCTTGCCAGTGCTTGTCACATAAAGGATGTGGAAAAGAATCATAGAATCACAGAATGGTTAGGGTTGGAAGGGACCTTAAAGATCATCTAGTTCCAACCCCCTTGCCATGGGCAGGGACACCTTCCACTAGACCAGGTTGCTCCAAGCCACATCCAGCCTGGCCTTGAAGACATCCAGGGATGGGGCATCCACAACATCTCTGGGCAACCTGTTCCAGTGCCTCAACACCCTCTCCGTGAAGAATTTCTTCCTGACATCTAATCTAAACCTCCCTGATTTCAATTTATACCCATTACCCCTTGTCGTATCACTACAGGCTCTTGTAAAAAGTCCAAGTACCCTTGTAGGCCCCCTTCAGATACTGGAAAGCTGCAATGAGGTCTCCTCGGAGCCTCCTCTTCTCCAGGCTGAACAAGCCCAGTTCTCGCAGCCTTTCGTCATAGGAGAGGTGCTCCAGCCCTCTGATCATCTTCGTGGCCCTCCTCTGGACTCGCTCCAAGTGGTCAATATCCTTCTGATACTGAGGGCTCCACAGCCTCAGGATGTATTTCTCTGTAAAAATTGCTTTAGATTATTAATGTAAATTACTAGATTTTGCTGAACTGTATTATACTATGCATGTAATTAATAGAATTAACTACATTTAAAGGCTGCATTACTAGAAATTCTAACTGAACTGATGGGCAAAACCTCTCAGAAACACGTTCTTCAACTTGCTAGACAGACTTTCGCATTGAAGTATTTACAAGAATTTCTAGTCACCATCTACCAGTACAGACTTGCTACCAGAAATTGGTTTCTGCAGGGTGGCAGCAGCGCTGGTTTTGCTGCCACCGTGCCTACCATTTTAAAGGGTGGCTGTTCCAGACAGTTTCTAAGATGCAGCAAGAGAAAAGGAATTAAGACAGTCTCAGAGATTACCTCTGAAAACAAACAAGACAACTGTGAGAGAAACTCGCAGTGGAGCACTTCATCTCAATACCACTTACAGGAAATGAAAATGCACCAGCTGCGCTCTGCTGTTTACACTTATTATCCTGCATACGCAGAAAAAGGTTGTGGGTGTTGCTGAGGACAAACATCACAAAGGCTGCATGGCATACACACATCAGATTCAAAGAAAATCACAGACTACCAAAAGAATGAAGTAGAAAAAAGTAAAAAGAATACTTGTGTATAATTTACAAGACTAGACATACACCAGCACCTGTGCTTTCACGTATTTTTAACTAATTTTGAATGCACAGCTATGATGCGTGATAAAAATTAAATATAAAATATTGTCATAATAAGTAACAAAAATAAAAATAATATAAAATAACAATCTTCATATTTGTATATTACTTATTTACAGTCCATTATGCTATGGAGCTCCTTACCGATCCTTAAGTAGTACTACAGAGTTATTCTGGGATTAGATGCAAATACTCTATTTGGTCATAAACAAAAGTTTTCTGGAAAAACTGCTAGGAATTAAGCAGAAGCAAGAGAGGAAGCCAGCAATGTAAAAATTCAGAAACCTTTAATTTCTGCCCTATAAATTATTAAGAAGAAAATTTTTAAAAAATTATGATGGAATGTAAAAATCTTCTGATTTTTAGTATTCGTTATTTTCCAGTATTCAATTCATTATTTTCCATTAACTTCACATGTCTTTGAAGGATAGCAGAAAGTAATTGTCAGGCATGACTTCTCTATACAGATATTAATAGATAAACAAAAATTAATATATACTAATCCCTTTTACTTAACCTGGGGGTTTTTTCATGCTTCTTCAATTCCACTAACATACTCTACATACTTAAGGTTCTTTTTTTTTAAGTAAACAGACACATTTTCAAACACTTCATTTAAAAAAACACTAGATAGCACCTGCCTAGCAAATACAACAGCTTTTCACTTATAAAGTTCTGCAAATTTTATTTCATGCATAGAAAGAATTGACCCTCTAAACTTTAATCCAAGAACAGGTCACACACAAATTATCCTTCATCTCCAAACCAGTACCAGCAGTTGGGCCTGATGCGTCCCCCCCAAGTGTGGGTACCTCATCTCCAGCATTTACAGGAAGGCTTCCCTCACAGGCTGTGCGTGCACCGACCGGCACACGAGTCTTACAGACTGGTCCTTGGTGTGGCTGCAGCAAGCCAGCGCTCTCCCAGTTTGTCCACAGCCACCCAGTTCAGTAAGGCAAAAGACCCACAAATCGGCCCTGGTACCTGCAGTGTATCTATAGGGTTAACAGTGAGCAACAACCGCAATTTAAGCTCTTAATGAGCTGAGTTATGTGCACGCCTCTTTCTACTTACATGGTGAAGGGGCCTTGAACAAATACAGATTGGTATCTTGGCTGACTTCACCAAGTGCCTGCAGTTACACCGGATAATATATAGGCATCAATTAAATTATGCTTTCTACTTGAGGAAAATATATGCTTCCACAGTTATTCCACGAATATTCCTTCTGTTTCTGTTTACAAATACATGCTTACATAAACACGTACACACTCAAATACAGACAATACAATGTCGCAATTCAGTATCCTCAAGTAACAGTAATTCCAACAAAGATACTCCCAAAATCATTCAAACTCTGTGTACAGTTTAAATGACCTACAATTCTTCTTGCACAGACTCAGAAAAATCTGCACTAAATTAATAACAGTTTCAAAACTGAACTCCTGCTTTGCCAAATAATAACCAGTTGTTGGAAAATCATGTTTGCCAGAATAAAAGGAAAATAGCTAAATTAAAGATAAGTTGCAATTTAAACAAAAGGAACTAATTAAAACGAACGTTCTCCAAGGAACTTCCTCCTTAGAGGGAGAAGACAACTAGATGCATCACCAGGAAGCAACAACTCTAACAGTGAGGAAAAACACTAAAGCTAGCAGTAAAAATTAACTTAAAAGACAAAAATTTACATGTTACTTTCATGGCAGTTTACAGGACGGTGTCAAGCACTGTAAAACACTTTTTTTTTTTTTTTAAATTCTGTAGAAAGGTTATGAGGCTTGCAAAACAAACCTTATGTTCTGACTAAAAAGAGAGGTGCCACAACTTGTGTTTTTCCAAAAAACTGGAGGTAAGAAGTCCACACTTGTTCAGTCTTTTCTGTTTCAGTTCGTGTGTTCTGAACTTAAAGAGTTAGAGTTTACAGACCTTTAGTCTTGCAGTGAGCGTATCATGTGTAAGGCATTCTCAGGTATGATAAGCCCCCCTATTTTCTCTGCATTTTTGCACGATTGACCTTAAAAAACCACTCAACCTAATCAAATCTAATAATTACTGAGATTAAAAATTCTTATTTTATTTTGAGAACACTGCTATTGGTCATTCACACTGAAATGAGGCAAGCACTACATGGAATAGCTAATTATACATAGCAAGTTACATCCAAGAGCGACATTTGCCGATGACACCAAGCTGTGTGGTGCGGTCAACACGCTGGAGGGGAGGGATGCCATCCAGAGGGACCTGGACAGGCTGGAGAGGTGGGCCACTGCCAACCTCATGGA
>NW_010235563.1:5090-11317 GCF_000690775.1 Eurypyga helias
ATAAGGAAGTGCTGCCTGTTAGGTCCCAGGGGAGTGAAGGAATAAAGACAAGTGCGTGGAGGCTGCTCCTTCCCATCTTCCTTCCTCTCACCTATAGTGACAGGACAAGGGGTAACGAGCTTAAACGGAAAGAGGGAGATTGAGATGGGACATCAGATCAGAAGGCTGGAGCACCTCTCCTGTGATGAAAGGCTGAGGGAATTGGGCTTTTTCAGCCTGGAGAAGGGAAGGCTCCGGGGAGACCTTATAGCACCTTCCAGGACCTGAAGGGGCTACAAGAAAGCTGAGGGACTGTAGTGACAGGACAAGGGGTAATGAGTTTAAATTGAAAGCAGGGAGGTTTAGATCAGATATCAGAAAAGAGTTCTTCACAGACAGGCCCTGGAACAGGTTGCCCAGAGAAGCTGTGGATGCCCCATCCCTGGAAGTGTTCAAGGCCAGGCTGGATGTGGCTTTGAGCAACCTGGTCTAGTGGAAGGTGTCCCTGCCCATGGCAGGGGGGTTGGAACTAGATGGTCTTTAAGGGCCCTTCCAACCCAAACCGTTCTGTGATTCTATATCAAACAGTTATTTTCTTCCTACAAGGAACAGTAGGAGAGACTATGTTCTCCTAGTTTCATCACAAGAATTTTCCAGTGATCTCCCATACAGTTTACTTAAAAATGCACCTCTGTAAGGCTTTCAGATCACTCTTACAGAAGAGTCAACATTCCCGATGCAATGCTTCAGCAGCCTGACAGAACTTTAGACTTTATTCCAGGAGACAGAAATAAAAGCTAAATTTGTAGACTCTAAGATTATCTCTAACTTTTAAAATACATCTTTGCTTTAACGGAGGTCAGTTAGCAGACAGAGATGGGAAGAAGGCAGAGCAAAGACTGCCTATTTTTTGCATCTCTCTCTGTACCCAAAGCGTTCCACCAAAGATACACGGAGCAGTGAAACAAAACGAAAAATAAATTCAGGAAATGGAAAGAAGTTTCCCAGACACTGAGTGAGGTTCCATACCAACCTGTCCAGCCAAATTCGACTGAGGAACTACCCTCTGTATTCTACATGCATCTGTAGTTTTAATGGGTTAAGTTACAGAATGGCCAAGACTGGAATGGACCTCTGGCCCAAACAGGGCCCAAAGCAGGGTCAGCTAAAGCTGGGTTGCTCAGATGACTGTCCAGTCGGGTACTGAGTATCAGCAAGAATGGAAAGTCCACACCATCTTCTGATCAATCTGTTACCTATTAGGTTGGCCAAGCATGATTTCCCCTTTGCTAACTGATGCCAGCTGCTCTCAATAACTGTCTTGTACTTCCTGTTTCAAAATGGTTTCCAGAATAATGTGCTTTATCACCTTCTCAGGAACAGATTTGGCATTGACAGGCCTATAAGTCCCTGAATCCTCCTTCCTACCCTTCAAGAACACAAATGATTTCTAGATAATTTGACTTCTAACAGCCCTTAAGAACTACCCCCAGTTGTCATGACCTTTCGGGTGCAGCTAAGAGTCTGTGCAATGACATCATCCAGCTCCTTCAGCACTCATGGATGCACTCCATCAGGTCCCCTGAACTTGCGTGTGTCAGGTCTAAGCATTTCATGGTCTAATCTTTTTCCACCGAGGGTAAACGTCCTGCTCCAGACTTTCCCTCTGGTGTCATCTCCATCTGGGGTTCCTGAAGGCAAGCCTTATCAGTAAACACCAAGGCAAAGACACCGCTGAGTGCCCAGCCTGTTCTGCATCCCTCATCACGGGTTTTCTACCCCATTCAGCAGAGGGAGGACCCACATTTTCCCCAGTTTTCTTTTCCCTGCTGATACAGCTGTAGAAGCTCTTCCTGTTCCCCATCACATCCCTCAACGGATTCAACTCCAGGTAGGCTTTCGTTCTCCTAATCCCAAGCCTGCATACTCAGACAGGGTATCTATGATCTTCCTGGGTCACATGACCCTGCTCCCATCTCTTGTACATGTTTGGATTTTGTCAGGAGCTCCCTGAACATCCACGCAGGACTCCTATCACCTTTTGTTGATTTCCTCCTCATCATGATGAACCACTTGACACTGGAGGAGATAACTTGAAAAAAACGGAATCTGCTCTCCTGGACCCCTCTTCTCTCCAACATTCCCACTTCTCCTAGGCTACTCCATAACGTAACTTAGCCTATTAAACTGCTAAAATGTTTCTGCGAAAGACAGCTGTTGGATCTTCTGGGAAACGTCTTTATTAACATTGTATTATGTAAGTAACATCAGTTTTATTGACTGAAAATTGAAAGGCAATTTTGACACAATGATCTTTGCCCTTTGCCATGTTAGTTGCATCAAGATGAATTATCATGATAATCTGAAAGTAATGTTATTACTTTAGAGCTTTCCTAACTTGTTAGTAATCAACTGTTCATCATAATCTAAATCTGAAAGACAGGGGGAAATTGAACAAATATAAATATTCTAAGAATATGACAGAAAGGCTTTTCCACTTTATATAAATAAGTAAATATATATATTCTTTTATAACACTTACCTTCACTACACTAAACACACTTTATTTAAAGGAATGTGCCTCTCCTCATCTGACACTGACACCTTACAGTGTCTAATAAGAAAGACAAACAGTTGCAGCTTGTATAGCTAAGGAATCATAAGAGACACGCTGAAGTGATGCTGACATATTAGCATCAGGGAAAGAAAGTCTCAACTGCTAAAATGTGGAGTAAGTCACACTTCACAAATACTCATTTTTTTTTTAATAGCTTAGAAAATTAAACTAATTATCAAAGATTGATTTTTCTAGAAAAGTAAAGAGTTTTATGAAAATTAACCTATTGTCTGGGCTGCTCATAGCATTTTGACATGTCCTTATTTAATCTGCTGCTGCAAAAGCTAAAGGAAAGAAAGAGCAAAACCATATTAATCAGCATAATTTACACATCAAGTGACAAAGTGACATCAACTATTTCCTTTAATATAGATCGATCTCTATAAGCTCAGCCAAAATATGATAGTTGACAACAGGACATTCCCGACCAGTACCAGCTTTAGAGATGGAGAACTTTTCAGTGCAATACAGAATAATAGATAAATATCAACAGAAGTGAGAGCAGGATTAACTTCTAACTAACAAAACTGAAAAAGTAAACGCAAATCACTAAGAATTTAAACCCCATTGCGACTGTGTGCATTCAGATGAGCGCTTTCGCACTCCGCAGAACTCTGTCCCCACCTGCTGGGCCCGCTACAAAAACGCCTGTAGCCCGAAACGCACAGGGCGACTGCAAAAACATCTATGTGAAGAAGTGACCCAATTACATGGAAGGTACCAGTCCAACAGAAGGTTTTCTTCTTGCTGTTATCTCTCTACATGCCACATGCTCGGGGACATGAAAATTCATTGTTTCACCTCACCTAAACCCATTCTTCAGGTTGTGTCCACAGACTACCTACCTACCAGTCAAAATACACGGTAACTGCAAACTGCTGCGTTCAGAACCCTGAGGCTGAGCACAGGAACTTTTATCCTTTTGGACTGTGGTGGATTTAAAACAGTCGAAGACTATCATCACAGAAAACCTAACCTGGATTACAGTTGTTGTTTTGGGGTTGGGGTGGTTTTTTGGTGGGTATTTTTTGGCTCTTTTTAATTCCAGTGTATGTAAGCACATCCACAGTGGTATCCCAAGTTGGATAAAACAACATCAGTTTAAGTTTCATACTAACAAAAACAGTTTCTCCTCTGGAATATTCTCCATTCTTTCAGCCAACAGACAATATCCCATTTCTGAAAAGGCTGCACACGTTTGTACATATTTATGTAATCGCTCCTTCTCACACATCAAAAAAGCACACAAATGTACCACTTCTTCCACATATCTGCCTTTTCTTTCTGTTCTGACAGCGAGATCACTCATTCACAAGTCAGCTCCATAACTGCCTATTGACAAAGCTTCGCAGTCAGATATTCCTAAACTATGTCTTCCACAGTAACAGACCCACTGGGATAATCAACCTAGTTCAGCACCTGTTTCTGGTGGTCTCACCATCTTGCTTCTCATCCCACAAACAGACTGAACGCGGATGAGAAACTGTCCTCTTGAGCACTGTGTTTCTTCCGTGTGTGTTTCAGGTCCATAGACACAGATTACAGCAGATTACAAACACTTCCTAGGCAGCTCTCACAAAAGATGAAAACCCATAGAGGGCTGCCACCTCCAAAATAATTCACCCATGCCATTCCCAAGTTTGCCAAAAGGCAAAGAAAGCAGGCTGTACAAATTCCAACCCCCAGGAATCTCTTTATTCCTTCCCTTCAAGAAGCACTGAGACTGGCTTTACGAGAAGGAGGCAATCAGGTCCCACTCGTGCATGTAAACAGACGTACTGCTTGCACAGAGAGCAGCAAAACAGCGGTGGGTGTGGAACACCACCACTGCCTTCCCGTACCAGAACTAATGGCCTAACCAAGCATAAAGGTGGTAATCACTACTCTAGCTAAGTATTTGCGCATTTGCTTTAAAAATTAATCTTTCCTCACACTAATCTTGCCACGCATATTACTGCAGTCTCTTTTCTTTAAGAGGTGACGTTGGATTTATTACTTCCCATTCTTTCCTTTATGTAGTCTCTCGCCTCTTCCTGAGTGTGCTTTCTTTCAGGATCCCCTTCTTCTCTCCACTCCATAAGTAACACCAACTAAGATACCCCCTTACCTACTGTGTTGGTTTCGGCTGGCCCCGAGTTCATTTTCCTCCTAGTACCTGGTACAGCGCTGTGTTTCGGATTTAGCATGAGAGCAACGTGGCACGCTGATGTTTCGGCTGTTGCTAAGTGGTGCATGTACCAAGTTAAGGACTTCTCAGTTTCCCATGCTCTGCCAGCAAGGAGATGCAAGGAGTTGGGATGGGACCCAGCTGACCCAAACTGGCCAAGTGGACATACCACACCATATGATGTCATGCTCAGTACATAAAGTAGAGGGAGTGGACTGGGGGGCAGCGATGGCTACTTGGGGACTGGCTAGGCATCAGTGGTGAGCAGTCGCATCACTTGCTTTTCCTGGGTTTTGTTTCTCTCTCTTCTTGTTTTCCTTTTCATTACCATTTTTAATGGAAATTACAGTTTTGCATTAGAACCTCTTCTGCCTCAGATATGAGTAATAACACAAAAGTGTGATAAGCCTTCCAAAAGCTGCATTTTAATTTCCTACTTGTTGCTTATACTTCTTATGAGCCATTCAGTGTTTCTCAGTAGCTTTTATAAGCACTTCTAATGAGATACACTTCTCACTAAATTCATAAAAAACTTCTATGTTACTGCATTTGGATGGGTTAACCTTTTATATTGTTTTCTAACTGACTGATAAAGCAGAACTCAATCTCCAAGACCAACTTAACATATTAAAAGTACAAAAATATTGCCTCCTGCTCAGAACAAATATTCAGCAGAATGTATATTAATCCCTAAACTACATACACAATAAATTGTTTGGTGATGATTTAACATAATACACAAAAAAAAAAAACAACCCAACTAGAAAGAACACCAAAATCCACACAGAAAAGGCAGGTCCTGCTTCACCAACCTCATCTCCTTCTGACAAGGTGACCTGCTCCATGGATGAGGGAAAGGCTGTGGATGTTGTCTACCTGGACTTTTACTTTTACCCTTGACACCATTTCCCACGGCATTCTCCTGCAGAAACTGGCTGCTCCTGGCTTGGATGGGTGTACACTTTGCTGGGTAAAAAACTGTCTGGATGGCTTGGCCCAAAGAGCTGTGGTGAATGGAGTTAAACCCAGTTTGCATCCGGGTCACCTGTGGTGTTCCCCAGGGCTCAGTGTTGGGGACAGTTCTGTTTAACATCTTATAAATGACCTGGACAAGGGGATTGAGTGCACCCTCAGTCAGTTTGCAGATGACACCAAATTGGGCAGGAGTGTTGATCTGCCTGAGGGTGGGAAGGCTCTACAGTGGGATCTGGACAGGCTGGATCCATGGGCCAAGGCCAACTGTATGAGGCTCAACAAGGCAGAGTGCTGGGTCCTGCACTTGGGTCACAACAACCCCCTCAATGCTACAGGCTTGGGGACGAGTGGCTGGACAGCTGACCAGCAGAAAAGGACCTGGGGGTGTTGGTCAACAGCAGCTGAATATGATCCAGCAGTGTGACCAGGTGGCCAAGAAGGCCAACAGCATCCTGGCCTGCATCAGGAACAGTGTGGCCAGCAGGACTA
>NW_010235563.1:11438-12171 GCF_000690775.1 Eurypyga helias
AAGGGTCTGGAGCACAAGTCCTGTGAGGAGCAGCTGAGGGAACTGGGGGTGTTCACCCTGGAGAAGAGAAAGCTCAGGGGAGACCTGCTCGCTCTCTACAACTACCTGAAGGGATGTTGCAGAGAGGTGGGGGTTGGTCTCTTTTGCCAAGTGACAAGCAAGAAACGTCCCAGTAGGACAAGAGGAAGCGGCCTCAAGTTGTGAAGTTGTGCCAGGGGGGGTTGAGATTTAATATTAGGAAAAAATTATTCACCGAAAGGATTATCAAACATTGGAAGGGGCTTCCCAGGGCAGTGGTGATGCCACCTCACCACCCTCTCTGGGAAGAATTTCTTCCAGATATCTCATCTAAATCTCCCCACTTTCAGTTTAAACCCATTACCCCCCGTCCTGTCACTACAGGCCTTTGTAAAAAGTCCCCCCCAGCTTCCTTTTAGGCCCCTTCAGGTACTGGAAGGTGCTATAAGGTCTCCCCGGAGCCTTCTCTTCTCCAGGCTGAACAAGCCCAACTCTCTCAGCCTGTCCCCATAGCAGAGGTGCTCCAACCCTCGGAGCATCTCGGTGGCCCCTTCTGGACTCGCTCCAATACGCCCATGTCCTCCTTATGTTGAGTGCCCCACAGCTGGATGCAGAACTGCAGGTGGGGTCTCACAAGAGCAGAGTCGAAGGGGCAGAATCCCCTCCCTCGACCTGCTGGCCACACTTCTCTGGATACAGCCCAGGATACAGTCGG
>NW_010235563.1:12214-14261 GCF_000690775.1 Eurypyga helias
GTAATATATGTAAATACAGTTAAGTATTAGTGGTTAGCAAATGTATAATGAAAACATTTAGAAATATTTCTGATTTGTCAAGCTTAAGAACACAATCTTTGTATCTTGACAAGGACAGAATACATCTTTTCTGTAGACCACTGTATGATTTATTTCCAGTGTTAAAAAAAAAAAAGATATGCTAATAAGACTCTTAGTTTGTGTATTCTGTGTTTTATCAACGTATGCAGCTACTGAATTGAAGGTATTGGTTAATACAATGGCAGCATGCTTAAAACCGATTTAGCCTAATTTGGTTTAAAAGTCACCTTTAAAAGTCTCCAAAATTTTATTCAGGAGTTACAGAACTCAGGAACACAAAGGATCTACAGAGGTGAATCACTGCCCCTCTGAACAGTGTCACCATCTGTATGAACAAAAGAATAGAGGAAACAAATAATTGAACAGAATTCTTTTCTCAAAGATATTTTGTAGCTTTTTTTTTTTTTTTTTTTTAAATCAGACCAGACCAGAGACACAGCTTGTTTATTATCATATATAAACTTGCCTGCTTTAAACTTCTAAGTCGTTATCTGCTCCATATTACCCAGGGAAGTCTTTTTTAGGATAAAGTTTCTTAACACAGAAAGTTTAACAGTACAGGAGCACATACTGATTTGTTATGAAATTGCTTCTACCAGGAAAATGTTGTCTGTGGTCTGGGACAATGAATAAAGCAGAGATGCTCACACAAGTGAAGTTCAGATACACGTTTAGATGCCAAGCATTATGAAGATTTTAAGGGCACTCTTCTTAAACGTTTTGGTTTTTTTTACCCCCTCCAGAGGGGATCTAGCCAAATTATGTAGTTATTTTGTAATACACAGTTCCTCTTTCTTTCTTCTAACCCTACTCTACTTCAAGTTACTTTCTGCTTAAAGCATAATAGGACATTGGAACCATCTTTGCAATATCCTTCCATAATGGCTGAAGTCTCAAGACTTGGTACTGCTGTCAGAAAATGTTCTGAGCAGCAACATAAACCTGACTTCCCAGAAGCACTGGGCAGATTAACAGAGCATTAGCTGTTTTTCAGTATTTGCCCAGGCACTGTATATATGCACGTGAGCTTACTCTTAATAACAGAAAAGACATCTACAAGAGAAGAGAAAGCTACCAGAGTAACTAAAGCACTAGTAACAGTGTGGCTTATGTCATTTCAGATCCTATCGGTTTATCATCTATCAGTTATGTGAACACACAAAAATGGGATGGAATAGACTTGCCCTCCCAACTGCCAGCACCAAAGGCAACATCTTTTTTAGTACCACACAGTAAAGGCAGAATGAAAAAAAATTATCACTTCTTCAAATATGAAAAACATGACTGCAGCTGCTAGCAAATCACCTAGTGTTTAGAAAAGTCATTAAAATATCATTTAGCACTTATTCAGCCACCAAAAAATAGTAAGATAACATTAGTACCTCTTATTTTCAGCCAAATTTGCACCTTCGTCCTTCAACTGCTTACTTTTCTTCACACAGTCTTCTAAGAGAATTTCCTTTCTTCTCTTACTTGCATGCACCCAGTTAGTATCATCATCATCAGCCAGATCCTTGTCATCCGCAGCTTCTGCTTCAAACTGCTGAGAAGTAGCTTTTGAAACTTTCTCACCGATCTTTCTCTTCCACCCAAAAGAAGCCATTTGGAGAACTAGAGAAAAATGTATTTTTAGTAGTTAGGCGATCTGGCTTTTAAGTACCTAAAAGAAAATACATACATCGCTTATCTTGATCCTGAAAAAGTAACATGTAACAGACTGCCACTCGTGCACAGAAATTCTTCCCATCGGTATTACTCAGGCAACATGG
The DNA here is from genome assembly GCF_000690775.1 of Eurypyga helias. Taxonomy (NCBI): domain Eukaryota; kingdom Metazoa; phylum Chordata; class Aves; order Eurypygiformes; family Eurypygidae; genus Eurypyga; species Eurypyga helias. The sequence continues at coordinate 14,065 of NW_010235563.1, forward strand.
GTGATGTCAGGCAGCTATGATTCTGAGCACAGCTGGATGACGTTCTCTAGCAGCAAAAAAACAAACAGCCAAAGCTCTGACACAGCAGAAAGCCTTATAATGTTGACGCCAGCACACCAAAAACCAGACAAAAAGGGAAAGGGAACGACTGGGCCCGAAGTGAGCAATGCGCTACAGGCACGGCCACTGCCGGGACC
>NW_010235564.1:0-28293 GCF_000690775.1 Eurypyga helias
GAGCTGCTCTCTATCCACTCTCCAAGGAGAAGACCCCACTCTTTCTAATCCATAGCTACCTGCAAAATGTCTTATGGGATGCCATCTGTTCAGCTGAGGTGTTTCAGGAGTACAAAACTTACTACAGATCCTTTCAGTGATAAATAATGTAACACACCCATGCTCAGCATCAGTCATCATCTCCCCATTCTAATTTCTTTTCCTCTAAATCCTAAAGCTGTTTGATGCCTACCGTGATCTGTAACAGTAATGCAATGATGCAGAGTTCTGCTCTTAAACTAAGAAGAAAGGTTGGCCCTCTGTAGACAGCATTTAAGGTAAGGACCTGAGCCTAAACAAAGCCCCCACGCTTCTCGCACTTCAAGCTTAAAAGCTCAAAATAAATCACATAAGCAAACCAGCGGTGTGAAAAGTTTTCAGGCATCTGGAATAAAAAATCTTGCACCAAATCTTCCCTGAGTTGTTGGGGGAGTGAAACAAATTGGTGCCCAAAAGCAAAGAACATGCCTTGATTAAATAGCAGAGGTGAAGGGCCAAGGTCTCAAAGTGTTTTAAGTCTTCCATAAAACGATGATGACAACTAATTTTCTGCAGAGGTTTGATTAGGGTACTTTTGAGAAAAGGGTTATGGCAAGTCAGCCATACAAGGATAATGAAACTTTCATTTTTCTATCTATATGCAGTGAAGATCAGAGTAATAAGATAACGAAAACAAAAGATAATCAGCCAAAGACATGAAATGAAAAGGGAACAAACATGTTCATTATTAGTGGGTAGCCGGAGGCCTGAACTGGGGTAATTTACCCACTCAATGACTGAATATATGAATTACCTCAGTTTCACCACCTGTAACTGCTCTGCCCACAAGTAAAATATTCCTTCCAACATCTCATCCACAATTAAGGAAATTACAGTGCAAGTCTACAATAAAATATTGGCTTGTTTGACCTTTTATTTTGATGAGCTCAGTATTTCTAATTAGGAAGAGATTGCTGGAAGAAATTCACCAAGAAACACAGGGAATTCTAGAATAAAAATTTTCCAGTCCCACTCCTTTTAAGATTCAGTGCTTCTGGAAAGACACCTTACACATTTTATGGATTTGACCATCATCTTAGGTCTCAGTCTTCAAGAAGAGTCCAAGTGACAGGACTGAAGTGCTTGGGGTTTTTTGTCCTCAGATGTTGGATACTCCTTTTTAATGGCAGAAATCTAGACATCAACCATCAAGTGGCTGGAGCCCCTCTGCTATGGGGACAGGCTGGGAGAGTTGGGGTGTTCAGCCTGGAGAAGGGAAGGCTCCTGGGAGACCTTACTGCACCTTCCCGTGCCTGAAGGGGCTACAAGGAAGCTGGGGGGGACTTTTTACAAGGGCCTGTAGTGACAGGACAAGGGGGAATGGGGTTAAATTGAAAGTGGGGAGGTTTAGATTGGATATCAGGAAGAAGTTCTTCCCGGAGAGGGTGGGGAGGCACTGGGACAGGTTGCCCAGAGAAGCTGTGGATGCCCCATCCCTGGAAGTGTTCAAGGCCAGGCTGGATGAGGCTTGGAGCAACCTGGTCTAGTGGAAGGTGTCCCTGCCCATGGCAGGGGGGTTGGAACTGGACAGTCTTTAAGGTCCCTTCCAACCCAAACCAGTCTGTGGTTCTATGTTTCTGTGATAAATCCATCTAAATGTGGAGGGACTGCAAAACACTTAATGCATGTTTGTCTTGCTCTTCCTGGACAGAATGACAAATGAGTGCAGGAGTTACGAAATATTTAAATGCTGATTAACCAGTACTGTTAAAAAAGAAAAAATATTTTAGTGGCTTGGCCAAAAAAAGCATTAGATTTCCACAGAATTAGGAATTAGTTATGCACAACATATGTGCATAACTTCTCAGAAATTAAGGTTGTTGAAATGATACGTCTGTTTGCAATGGCAACTTATCATTTTTATGTAGTGGTATCCTACCACAAACTGCAGCTGGAACTCAAACTGGATTTCTAATCCTCACCTGGCAAATATCAAAATGACTTGGGTGAACTGGTGTCTGAGTAGTGCAATACTGAGCTGGGACCTCCAGGCTCAACCCTGCATAAACCCACAGCAACGTGACAGTGAGGCCACCACAAGGCTGGGGGCAGGAAAAGGCCCTGTAGCGTCATGTTCATGGTTGGTGGTTCCGTTCCTGGGACCATCATTGCTCAGCCCTAGACGTGTTAATGTCCTTTCTGTACGAGCTCCAATGCCCGCCTACAAGGATGAGTATTTTTGTGGTGGCAGCACCAGGGAAGCCCAGACAGACTCTGCAGGGCATAAAGGACATACCGTCCCTCCAGTCCCACTGGGTCCTCAACTGCTTGCTTTTACCAAATCTTGTCCAAACAGCCACCAACGGTGCTGTAAACACTTCTTATCCTGCCAACACTCGCAGTTCAATTGCTAAGGGGAGGAAAACCACTATCAGGGTAGGTCGGTCTGCTACAGCAGAACTTACAGTTTACATTCTCTCTAGCTTTTCCAGTGAAACATAAAACCATCTTTTCATTCTAAACCTTGGGTAAGCAGTTTGCTCAGGAGGACATCACATGCTGTTTGTAATCAAAACAGGCAGGAGAAAGGCAAGTTGTCTTCTAACACCATGGCTGCAAAGGAATCTGGTGACAGCACAGAATGTTCCTGTTTAGATGAGGGAAATTTTGAGGAAAATTCCCACCATGAGTAGCAGCATTCATCTCCCCAGCACAGATACATACTGCTTTGAGCTGCACAGACCTGCTCTGAGTTGCAGTACCAAGGGCTGCAACTGTGAGAGCCTGCTAGCTACTGGGTTTCCAGTATTGTGACTGAGACGATGGCAGCCAACAGTAGGAGCTTTTAAAGAAAACGTGCCTCTTGTCAAGTCTTAATCAGAATAAGGACCACCTAAAAGATGGGAGGGAGGGCAGTGAGGAGAAAAAAGATCATGTAAAGAGTGGTACTTTATCATATGAGGGCTCAAGAAGAACACAGCAGGAAGGAAAAGCGTATGTGCTCTTACTGCTCACATTGCCAACAAAAATCTCAGCATTAAGACTTTCTAATACATTTTTGGTTGTGAGTGCTTGGACAAAACCAAGCATTATAAAATGTTGAATAATACACATAAGGTTTAACTACAAAGCAGTGAAAGTCATCTGCCTTGGACCATTATTGTTAGTATGAACTTAAGTCAAGGAGTCCTTTTCTTTTATGTTCTCGGATGACAGTGGAAATTTAACCCTGTCTCAGAAAAAAAGATGAACTGAATTACTTTGTCTCAGGTTTGTGTGAATAATACTAATAAAACTCATTTTTCCAGGAAAACACAGTTCATTTAAATTAAGAGTCTTTGTTAGGCAGAAGCTGAGGGTTAAGGTTTGACTTAGCAGGTCCTAGTTGCTCATAAATAGCTCTTGAAATGAAAGGAAGGAAAGGAGACAGAAAAAAAGTTTCAGCCTCCCATTACAAAACCTCAGCACTATCACCTTCTTACAAAAACCCATCAGCTGTGAGTGTTGGGGTGGGGTGGTTCACCTTGATTCCATGGTGCCTGTGTGTAGAGGCCCACAAAAAAGAAAGTGCTAAGAAGTTCTCCATTTTACAGTGCTGGCCGTTTCTCCTGGCTCCAGTGTGCTTTCAGAAATTGTCAATTAGCCAGTGAGAGAAGATTCGCTTCAGCATTTTTGCCCCTTACTACTTATTTTGTAGGGAAGGATTTGTGTATAAGAACTTTCACTTCTGCCCCATTCCTTCCTCTTCTTCCTGGAATGCCTAGAAACACTGAAGAGTGTGGTACAAACCCTACTCAGCAGCAGCTCGCATGTGGTTTTGCTTAATCAAGGAAATATCCAATAGGTTTTACAGAACAAACTCTCCTCATCTCTGCAAGGAACAGAATGAAATGCAATAACCCCAAAATCCTGTTTAATTAACATTCAAAATATTTTTCTCTTTCATCTTCTGACTGTCCCTCCTCCTTATCCACTCGTCTGAATCTTGAGACAGAAGCAGAACTCAGGTTCTACCAGGGAAATTCGAAATTCTAGCACAATTACACTTTTTAAGGCATCATTTCCTAGTGTTGCCTGAAGAAAAGAGGAGACATTGTACATTTCCCTGTCCTCTCCCAAAAGATAATCCAGCCTCAATAAAGAAATACCAATTTTATCCCAATGACATGTAGTACTGTCCATTAGTACTTACAGTTCTGTACATTAATATATATTATTAAAAAATCCTTTAAAATTCAAGGAAGATCACAGCAGTGTTAGCGGTGGGGGAGAGGAATCCAGCCGTGGTAGACAGTAGGTCTTTGTCCTTCCCTCTGGTTCTGAGGAAACTCTGACTGGATGGGTCTGCACTGAGAATGGATCAGCAAAGTGGGAGTATGTGCCTATTACAGCTACGCTAATCCTGTGGCTCTTTGCCATCCAAGGGTGCAATCCCACTTCCTCTCTCCCACCTGTGCCCACATCTTCCTTCCCCTCTAAATCCTTGAATGTTTAAGACAGAGCAATTGCATTTCCAGAGGAGAAATCAGTTCTGGGAGTTCATTTGACTGAAAACTCTGCTTTCTGAATTTGTGAAGTGGTTTTTCAGGGGTTTACTGCACTGAAACAACTCGCCCTGTGGCTGCAGTTGCCCTAAAGTCAGTGCAAGAACGCTGGTGGCACCGTGTAGCCAGGAGCAAGGTCTCCCCTTTGTGTGACAGGTCCTTGCTGTCAGGCACGGCCGTAACGGAAAACCTCACAGACATCATTTCTGCCTCCGTATGCTATACCAGAACTGAGCTGATCTGGGTTGGACATGAGGACACCATGCAGAGTTAATGCTGCTTTATGCCGGCCGTAGAGGAACAGATGGATATTTAAACTAACAGGAAGGTAACGGAAATGGCCGCCAGTGCAGCGCTACAAAGATAATCTGTCCACGTTTTTTTAACAGAATTGAAGAAGCCGTGAGTCTGCATCAGACTAGTAATCTGCATCTGGTTTGCTCTAATATAAGGAGTTCTTAAGTCGGATTCAGTGTACTGTTCACCTGGAAGGAGGCAGAGATGGAAGTTCACTAATCTTTTCCCGCATGCTCTTTAAATAAAGGTTTTTGATTTAGCAGGAGCTAGAATAGATCTTGTGAAAGAAAAGACCACGATTCATATCCTGTTTGAGCTGCAACAGGATGGCCAGGGCGCCCTTGGTTTAGTACTTTCATTGGCCTAACCAGGCCAACCATTTTTTCCGTTTTTAAAGTACTGCAGATCAAGGCCCAACTAAATAAGGGAAATGTATTTTATACAAAGCATGTGGGGTTTTCAGTGCTTGCTTTTGAGAATTTGTTTTACAAAATAGGCTTTTTGTAGCTCTTCTCACTTTCCTTGTATCTAGAAACATGTCTGCTATTCCAGTTTAAATAATGGCAATTGTAAAGGTGGTGCTGAATTCAGTGGGCTACTCTGCAATTCAGTCAGGACAAGGTTTGACTCATTTATTTATGGTCTTTTGAGCTCATAGAGAAAAAGTGATGGTGAGGCAGAGTAAGAAATCAGCTTGCTATAAATGAGCTGTAAGTCAAGAAGAAAGCATATTACGGTAAAAAAAAATACCTTCTACCCGCATTGGCTATTCTAGAACTGACTAATACTGTAGCAAAACAGTTGACTCCCTTCCAAGCTTCTGTCCAAATTCTGTCAGCGCAAAAGAAGCTGATAATCTAAGATTTCACGGAATCAAGCTTCATCTTCTTGAAGGTAAATACATTATGGACAAGTGATAGTTAACTGAATTTTAGAACAAGCAAAAACCAAACTGTGGACTCAAGTGAGATGGAACAGGGTTTAAAATATGAGCGATAACCTGTGACTTGCTCACTTTACACAGTATCGCTGTACCCCTGCCGCAGCAGAAGCAAAGGTTGTTCTGACAGGGGCAATACAGAAAGGCAGTGAAAAGCCAGCTGCTTGTCCCAGCAAGATCAACATACCTACTCCAGGTAACTGATGACTTCGCAGTGAGTCTGAGTGTTGACAATAAGTATCAGAGAACCAGATTTTCTCTCAACCCCTTTCATTTTGTGAACAAAACACCAAAAGTTATGTCAAATAGCAAAAATGCCATCTTCTTTCTATTGTTTTTCTCCTAAAACGGTTGGCATTCAGCAGACCAGGCAAGCTTATCTGAATGCCCTCCAAAGTATTCCTCATGTGGGTAAGGACTACAGACACCAATCCTATAGAAGAACAGTCATCCTTCTACACTTCAGGAAGGAGACAGTAGCAGAACCGTTAACCAGGGCAAAACAGAGCTAACTTGCAATGTGGGAGGGGAATTTACAATTAAAGACACAAGGGCAAACTCCTACTCTTACCAAAAGAGCCAGGGGGATCTTTTTCAAACGTCTACGAAGAGGATACAGGCCTTGGTTACTTTCAAAGATCTAATCAGAGTCAGTTCCTTGTAAAAAATTTCGTGACAGCCCAAGTGATGTGCTCTATCGTTCATTTACAACATACAGACAGGTGTCTTAGGCTAGTGTATGCTCCTATTTCCACTGCAAGGGAAACCAGCCAATTTCAGGATCCAACACAGTGTGCAGTTACTCACCTGCTTGACTTTACCTGTGTAAAGAGCCTCTACAACTGACTTTTTTTGCGTGCATGCGTAAAGTGTCAGCCAGGGAAATTACCTGGATTTATGCCAAGTGCTGAGGGCTCGCTGCCACGTGTTCCGCTAGGGAGGAGGGGGTAAGTAGCGGTGAGGGAGGGAAGCAAACCCACAGGAGACTGTAAGATCTAATCAGGCAGCTGGCTTGCATCTACAGCATCAGCTGAGGGTGACTAGTGGGCTCCGTCTATTTTAGTCAATTTGATGCAGAAATAATAGCCCATTCATGAGGAAGTCATTGTCAGAAGAGTAGGTGGTTGTAAAGAGGGAGGTATTTTTTTGTTCTGTTTGCCTTTACACCTTCAATTTGCCAACCCTGACACACATCAGCAGAATGAGCAGAAGCCCTCCAAACCAAGTTCTGCCAGAAATGTGCCTGTCCCACAGCACCTGGCCATCCAGCCAAAAATAAAAGCCACTCACCCAAACAAACAAGACCAGTCCCCCACCCCTATCAAATCTTTCCTCATTCCCTAGCTGTGATGTGCCTGGAGGCGCAGTAACACTAGCAATGTCAACAAAAATACTGATCATAGCTCACATCCCCTGCTCCTGCCTGCGAAGTTCCCATTGAGGGCAAACTCTCCTGGCTGCTCTGCTTTCTACCTTTATCTCCTGACAGGTCTGCTTTCTACCTTTACCACCTGTACTGCACAAAGCCTGTTTCTGTGGACGCCCACTACCCAGCACCCAACCTATGGGCAGGATAGCCCTGAGGCCCATGGTCCCCTCAGACCCTTCTAGGCTCCTGCATCCTGAGGGGCTGCAGGATCCTGGCGCCACCCTGCCTTACCTGTGGGGCTGTCTGGATATCCTGGAGAAGCAGCAGGAGCCACAGTCCTAGTGCCAGGCTGCAGGCAGCCATCTGTAGTGGTGTTAAATCTCCTTAGCTCCCAGCATCGCAGGTTACACAGCCAGGTTGCTCCTCCTGAAGGTTGTGATCCTCCCACAGTCGATCTGAGTACTGCTCTGTGCCTGTTCATTCAGGGTAGAGCCATTCCAGCTGTTCAAGACAAGCAGAAGACAGTCTTTGAGACCCAAGCAAGCTGAGAAAACAATTTAGAAGGAAGGGGGAGGGGAGGGGGGGGTTGCCCAAAAAAGAAAAGTAAAAAAAGAACAAAACAAAACCACGGCAATTACTCGTCCCGGAGCTGTTGGGTTTCTGTGAGTCAGTTGCATGCATCAAGGTTGTCACCTGAGGTACACGCCTGGCTGTGCAGAAACGCAGGGTCCTGAGTCATCTAGGCTGCCCACAGAGAGCACTTCACCACCCCAAAGTCTCGGCCAGCCCTGCCCTGTCCATCCACCACACTCTCAAGAGCTGCAACCAAGTCTCAAGTGAGTTTCCCAGTAAGAAGCACTCATTTTTTTTCAGTACAGTCATTTTAGTCCTGTTTGAATGAGTGTGTGAAAACTCACAACCAACCAGGGTGACTCTGTGAAGGCTTAAGCTTTACACATTACCATTTAAACACCAACATACCACAGAGCATCCTCTTGAGATTCCTTCTCTTTCCTCCAATTCCACTTGAAATTACTTCTTGTTGCTGACAGTCATCCCTTGGACTGCTACTTGTCATGCTGCTCACTTTCAGTTGATACTCTGAATAATGTTTTTTGGCGCTGGTGCCCGGAGAGATTTCAGTTGGTTTAAGGTGTCGTGAAGTTTTCTTATCTGCCCTAGAAGTTGTGTCAAAAGTAAAAGTTAGCCACTTCAAAAAAAGGGCAGACTGCCTTGAAAATCTCTCTGAGGTGCTCAGGACAATAACGAGAATTTGAATTCTCACACCCATGGTTTTGTGCTTCTCACCCTTATCAGCAGAAAGAAAAAGAAAACCAGAAGAAATGAGAAAAGATTGCAAGTCAGGATAATTGATTTTATTACAGACCCACAGCTACCTTACTGCCAGGACAACCGAATACCAAAGACGAGAGCATTCCACAGGGACCCTGGGATAACATAAAGATATTAACTCACAGCTATGACTCTTCTCAACTAACTGCCTCTATTTCTTTCTCCAGAACACCCTGCTATAAACCCAGGCATTTTCAGAGCGCTGCATACTGCGTATCTGACACACAAATCTAACCTCCGTTCTTCACCCTGTCAGGCTACTTCTCAGCCTCTAAGCTCTCTTAGCTCTAGAAGCTGGTTGTGGTAGGTATACCTTTAAGGTCCAGAGGCTGTTTGAATGCCCCAATGTTAAAGTCTTTGTTTTCTTAATTAAATAAAGGGCTAGAAAATATCTTCATCTTGTGCAATAATTTTCCATTAGGCAATTTTCCCAATTGAGTGCTGTTTCAAACGACACAGTAGTCAGGGCAGTTGGTGAGCTCTGCCTGTCTCTTCTCTTTTTGTTTTTCCTCTCTTTTTTGCCTTTTCATTTCTGAACAGCTCCTGTCTCAGCATTTCTATCAAAAGGACAGGAACCAAATAAGACACAGCCTGGAAATTTTTAACCTATATAAGTTCTACTACTGAGGTCAACATATCTGATACAAAAAAATCGTGTGTCACAGACTTTCCTAGGGCTGGCCACAGGGAGGGTTTTCTGGCCTGTTTTCCAGAAAAAAATAAGACTGAAATAAGCATACTGAGCATTTTGTGGATATATATGTCAGATCCTTTTTAACCAGTCGTGTCAATGATTTTTTAACCCACTGGATAACTTCAATCAAATTTTTATGAGGGTGCAATGCCATTAACTTTGACAAAGTTTCATGGAAGGAGATGAGTTGGATAAAGAGGAAAGATTCCAGTAACACCCTCACCAAGGGAAAGGCTGTGGTGGGAGATCAGCATTCCTCAGAAGAATCTCACACATCCAAAGTGAAACCAGGCTTCCCAGCTGCCATCCTCCTTAGAACTTACTTTTAAATTCATTCTTGACTGAACTAGATATTTAAAAGGATGGAAAGTGGAAGGTGCTTATTGTTGCTGCTGGCTTTTTGGAAAGGCTGTTACATCACACAATGCTATTACAAGTCTGTCATAAAAGCAACAGCAATGAAAAGGGTAAAGAGGCTGTGTTTAATAGGAAAGTTCCAACCTGCATGCATTTTTAACTGAATGCATTAATTTCAGACTTTGTGTGTTTTGATTTCAAATACAATGAAAGGGGCTTTCCGAAAGAAGCCCTGTCAGTAACTGGAAGGAGCACCTCCGTTTTATACCAAACCCACGCTCCTGTTCTCTAAATGTTGCCTAGATTTCCTAGAAAAAAATCCTCTATGTTGATATGAAGGAAAAAAAAAAGCAGAACAAATAGAAGCAAACAAACAACCCCTATTTCTTTGTTCTTCCATCAGAGGACAAAGTCTATCAGAAAGAAAGAGGAAAGCCCCTATGAGCATGCTATTATTTATAAGGCTGATCTGATGACAAGCATCTGCCTCTGACATCTGAATGTCCATTTGGTTTAGGTGTTAAAAGTAGCAATGCCCAAAGACAAGGCTTGGCATTTTTTATTTTAACTAATTCCATTAAAGCCAAGCTTAGCTAATGCTTAGGTAGTTTCTACACCAGCTATCCGATCTCTGCTGATCATCTGTGTGTGTTGTGTGGAGTCGAGGTGGAGGGGATCAGAGAAGGTCCTGTACGTCAACACTTATTCAAATGTCGCTTGATACCTGGAGCAAGAGAATGTAGAGACTCAGCTAAACCATGAGGAAAAGTCTCTTTAACACATGCCCAAGACATTACTTCAGCATTGTCTATTCACTGTGCTGCTCACACCGACGGCTTAGTAAAGAAAGGAGTAATAGAACACAGTAGAAGTAGCATTATTACGCACACACTCAAGCAAATGTACTCCTGACATTTTCTAATTATGAAGTGGCTGATTTTAGTCTCATATTGTACTTTTAGCATGGTTCATTGTGTTTTTAAATGTATCTTCAGTTAATGTATATCTTGATGTATTGGTGAAAAAAAACCAAAACCCAGAGAGAAATGTCATCTCTAAACATCTGTCAACAGATAGAGGAGACCATGAAATTTAAAAAGATACAGATTAAAATAACCTTGTCTAAAATCTGTATTTCACTGTCTGTCAGTGTTGCTATTTAAAGCAGTGCAGTATGCTGATGAAAAATCACTAAACTCTTCTAATTAGCTAGTTGAAACAACACCAGACCCTAGAACTTCATTAGCTGTACCAAAGGCAGTGCTCCTTGGGATACATGCTACATACTATAGGAGGTACAAATAAAAGGCAGAAACCTTAACAAATTAATAAAATAAAATAAAAATTAGGTTATTTACTGTAATAAAAGCCAAGAATTACTTTCTTGGCACCTCTCTTGCTCTCTTTATGTGTTTTAGCCATTGGAGAGCTCTGTACCTGGGGATCTTGGAAAGTGACACTGTGGTAACAACACTCAGGGAGACCATTCAGGTTCCCAGTTATTTTAGGCATTGGAAATGAAGCCCATACACAGAACTCCTCTGGAAATCTTTCAGTAGCCCAAAGAGGACAGACGTGAGGGCTGGCAACACTGGTGCAATGTGATCTCATTGAGAAATATCACAGCGAGTAAACTATCTGTAGCTATGAAGTGTCTGAACTAGTCTGAACATACAAAAAGGAAAACAATCTCATTTATCACAGAATCATGGAATGGTTTAGGTTGGAAGAGACCTTAAAAACCATCCAGTTCCAACCCACTGCCATGGGCAGGGACACCTTCCACTAGACCAGCTTGCTCCAAGCCTCATCCAGCCTGGCCTTGGACACTTCCAGGGATGGGGCATCCACAGCTTCTCTGGGCAACCTGTCCCAGTGCCTCACCACCCTCTCCAGGAAGAACTTCTTCTTGATATCTCATCTAAATCTCCCCACTTTCAATTTAAAGCCTGTACTTGTGCTTGGCATTCCCCTGACCCAGGTGCAGGACTTTGCACTTGGCTTTGCCGAACTCCATGATGTTGGCACGGTCCCACCTCTCCAGGCTGTCCAGGTCCCCCTGGATGATATCCCTTCCCTCCAGCATGGCAACTGTGTCCCACAGCTTGGTGTCATCGGCAAACTTGCTGAGGGTGCACTCGATCGCACCATCCATGTCGCTGGCACCAGTCGCAATGCCAGTGCCTGAGGAACACCGCCCATCACGGTCTCCACTTGGCCATAGAGCCATTGACCGCAACTCTTTGAGTGCAACTACTCCCCCAAGTATTTATGCCAGGTATACCACAGATTGGCAGAATTCTGTCCCTCTATGCCACTCTGGTACTGATACTTATTTTCTGGCACATACCCTTCTCTTAGCATTAATTCTGTCCCTCTATGCCACTCTGGTACTGATACTTATTTTCTGGCACATACACTTCTCTTATTCTTAGCATTAAAAGTCTGTCAACCCATTTAATTGTGTCCCATCAATCAAACCACCCTGCAATATGTTACATACGTCGCTCTCAATAACACGATCTGTGGAGCTATATCGATTTAGCAATTTACCTTGGTGTATTTGTCCACTGTGATCAACAAGAATGGTGGTAGGAAGCTCTTGTTGCATACTTGCTGAAATGTAGCAATGGCTTAAAACAAGAGTTCCCAGTAGGGGAAATCCCAAGTCATTTCAGTAACTGCAGTTTCAGTAGGTGGACATTCTCACAGGGTGTTTCTGTTCTCTAGTAAAAATAATAGAAAAAGAAATCAGCTTCCTTGCTTTATATAAAGTTTCATACATACACAAACCAGAAATCTAAAATAAAAGAACTGACTAGTTCTTGTTGGTTTGAAAGTCAGGACTTTTGTCTCAATCAGCTGCGCTCTTGCCGAGCAGAGAAAATTTCTTGGCAATTAATGTGCAACCAAAGGAAGGAGGCACATCCTGATCTGTTCCCAAGCAACAATCAGGTTAATTTTCCTTTTTTTTTTAATTACAGAATATAACATCAAAACGTACTTATGTGAAACAGCCAATTCCTGACTGTGGAAAGCTCAGGAATGCTGTCAACAGTAATCATTTTGCTGAGCCACAATATCGCTGTTGGAAGGGTTCTCCAGACAGCAAAGAACCTAGAGGTACTGGGAAAAAAGAAACTTCTCAGCTGATACTAGTCTTACTGCAAGTCTCTTGCTTCAGCTGAGATCTAAAAATCCAACACACAAAGCCCATTGACTCCATTTATGTTCCTGGTTTTCGTTCCAATTACTTCCGTGCAAACATATCCCCAGTTTCAATAGTGCAATATATGGCAGTGCCTCACTCTGGCCTGCCAGCAGCAGCAAAGTCACTGCAAAAGTCAAAGTACTGTTGTGTTTAAAACACGTCACATTTTCTGGAAGAGTAACTGTGCATTTCTGCTGCCAGAGGTTTGGATTCAACGTTTATATACGAAACAAGATATGATTGTAGGCCTGTCATTTTATTCACTTTTTGATTGGGTTAAGTCATTCAGAACTTTGATTGAAACAAAAATTTAAGGAGCTAAAAATGTGTCAGACTGATCATGTTAATAACGATAAGTTAATTCTCAATTAGATTTCTTTTACAGATGTCATTTATATAAAATTGATGTGGATAAGAATATCTTAGAGCTCTGGTTTTGTTATCTCAATTAGTACTACGACCTTATACACAGTGATAAAACAACCAATGTAACAAAAAAAAAGAAAGATTCTGTATAAAATGTCTTTTTCTGGTGCATAGTAGCTTCAAAACTAAAGTACATTTTGAGTCAGACTGAAAAATGAGAAGAGCTGACAGAGAACTCAGTGATCTCAGGAAAGACTTGGCTTCCATGAAAGAAACCAAAACCATATCACAGAATTACTATGCCCACAGGCTGGCTGAGAGAAGAGACGACCTTAGAAGAAAGATCACATCATGCTGTACTTTCAGTAATTCTGAGCACAGCTTCTGGAAGAGCGGTAGATTTACACATCATTCTCCATAGAGAAAGCGCTTGGCGAAGATGTTACAATTTGAATGTCATTTGCATTGTGCCCTTCCTCCCATGCCTGGCTAGAAGTGGAGAGGCTCAAGGGTGAATCTTCCACGAGCCAGAGAGGACAGCCACTTGAGCATTACAGCTGTAAAGCAAGTGGTGGGTAATAAAGGTTGGACGGGTTATATCACAGGAAGGCTGAGGCATTTTGAAGATCCTTCATGCCCTTTCTTCACACCTCCCTAGCACTGGTTTAATTTAAAGTCTTCTCTGCTGCTCATTTGCTAGAGCAATCATACCGTAAACCTAAAGGACCCACAACAGCTTGTTTTGGGCCTCTCTCCCCAACCCCAGCCTTTGCACTGATCCACATCAATCCATTAACATCAGCTTTGACTTTAGCTCGGTCTTACCTCTTGTCAGAGTCCTTGTCTGGAGTTCTGTAAAGCTCATGGCTTCCCCGCCTAACCAGAAAGTGCAGGAAGGCTTCTATAAAGCCATCAGCTACATGAAAGCACTGGTAAAAGGCAAGAAACGAAGTACACACTTGCCTTTAGCTAGCAAGTTTCTAAATGTCCAGTACATACTCCCAGAGATCTAATAAGCAGCAGACACTTTACTGTAAAATCACACTCCTTTCATTTCATAATCATCCTCTCCATGTAGAAAGTCTACTTGAAATAGTTGTTATAGTCAAAGAAGCATGCTCCAGGCTTCCATTATTTGATTTTGACTGCACAGTTACTCTTCACAAGTCTGGTGTTCAGCTCTACCTGGCACTTAAAATGTCTTGGTTTTCGGCTACTTACATGCAAATTCTGAAGCGTCAGAGCAGACCATTGTCAAGGCAGACATTTGCCTCAGTCTGAATTCTTCAATTCCCCTACTACAAGGTAACCCTTGTATCAGGAACGTACCTTTTAAGAAGCCATGAAAGTGTGCCAAAAACTGGCCAACTTAAAACCTTGTAGAAACCCAAACCCTGCACCAACTCGATGGCAAATGCATTTGATTTTCAGTAGTGAGATCTGTAATGAACCTGTTCTCTCTAAGCATTCTCAAGCTACTCCCAGCTCCCAAAGTTGCCTGTCGTGCAGTATCTTCATAGCATTGAATTCCCACGTGGAGTTTCAGAAGCAAAACCAGACTTTCTCTATAGCAATTTCTCCTCATCAGCATATAACCAGGAACTGGAATGGAGAAGATGACTATCTCCTTTGCTTTCAAGGAGCCCTTCAAAGTGAAGGTTTGGAAATAAAGTGGAAAAAGGCAGAATCAACTCAAAGGATGAAAAAGCTTAGACTAGAAGAAAATCATGGGTAGGACTGGAGAGGAGGGAAACAAGCCTACTAGGGAGGAAGACAACTGGTGAGGGAAGCTTGGACTGACTGGATACAGTAAATAAAAACTGTGTTAGAGGGAGTGGGCACGTGCAAAGAAATTTTAATGCTAGCATTTCTTAAATTCTGAGTATCAGACCTGGTGTTTTTAATGGTGGGGTTCTTCTCCAGTCTAGGTGTTAATTTTTTGAGATTCATTAATACTAAAATCTAACCCTTCAGATCCAGTCTTCACCTACGGTTTCTGGAAGATGCTACTCAACTGTGAACAGAATCACACCAGGAAGATACTCGTGCACTCAAGAATTCCAGTCTCTTGGCAGAAGATGGTAAAGAAAACTCCATATGAAGTGTGAGACTCAAGCACAGGACAGAACCAAAGTGAGAGGTAACAGAAGCTTTTGCAGAGCCTTGTCATTTCACAAAGAACTACTTTCAGATATCTTGTATGTGTGAACTGACAGACAAGTCTTCTGTAGGCCAGTTCAGTTACTTCAGCAAAGCATTTAACTCATGAAATTCAGCTGTAAGTCCATAAACTGTTCCCAAATAAACCAGCTGTTTCAGGATGAACACTACTCTCTCACTTACTGGAAATGACTTGCGGTCGTGCTGCACTCCTTATTATTTTATTTTTTACTTTGGGAATAAATACACGCTTTTAAAAGATTACTGGAATTATGAGCGTTTCACTTCCTTCTAATAACAAGAAATTCGGCTCACATTTACACAAATATAAATCAAAACTCTAGGGAATTCAACAGACTGACTCTGGATGTCTATTACTGGAAAGGCGAAGACTCATACTAAGATCAAAATAATAAGGAGGTATGCCTGAGGTTTCCTTGTTAACTACCCTTTGTGCAAATATTTTACCTTTGTCCACTGACACGCAATTGTCAGCGCGATGGCTGCAACTGAAATGTGCTCTATGTATACACCTGGGAAGCAAAACAAGGAAATTGAAAAAGCAACAAGAGTTCCAATCCTATATACTTTAATCCAAAATGGAAAATAAAAAAATGTTTACTGAAGACTGGCCTTGTGGTTAAAACACAGGAGTGGGAGTCATTAGTTCCCAGTACTGTTACTGACTTCTCGGGTAAATCATATCCTTTCTTGGTACTCTGGTTCTCCTCTAAAAGCTGAGAGTTATCAAGCTTATCTACTAACAGAAGCAAGATGAGTATTCCTTTGCTGACACAAACAAAAGAAAGTTGGGAAAGATTAAATATTTTTTGTGAGCGAATCAAATGGGAAAATTTTCCAAACAAAGAGTGCAAAACTTTTTTCTATGACTATAGCTGAGCCTCTCAACTCTGACAATTTAGGTCTTCTTTTCCTCTTTCTACCAGCAGATTTTTCCTCTGTAGAAACCAATCGAATACACCAACTGAAGCAGTAAACCAAATCCTCACGTTTGGTCTGCCATTACCCAGGAAACTGGTAAAATTGAGGCAGAATTTCTTGTGTTTTCAGACTGGACACACTCTGGAAACAAAATTTTCTGGGCTCTGAAAACGCAAGTTCCAAAGAGATGAAAGCCCCAAAAATCAAAGTTGGCAAATCATTCAAAAAATCAAGCTCATGCCACATGCAGATGTTTCACCTGAGGGTTCTGGAGACAGTTATTCCTTGACACATTGATAACTAAACAGAATGAATAAATCAGCGCTACATTCCGTCAAGACTCTTGATATTAATTCCTACAATTTACTAGCAGCAAGAAACACCTGATCCTGAGACATCACCAAAACTAATGCTAGCAGAAGCAGGCAAAACACTGATGGCAGTCTAACGCTGTTACTGAGCAGAGGGAGCTACGTTTTAAAGGCTGAACTACACTTCCCCATCAAAACCAATCACAAATGCATTATTTACTGTGTCTAATTTGTTTAACCAGGCAAATCTGGATTTCCCAGTTTATGAATCAGCGTTATATACATGCAATAGTCAGAAAGGGGAACTAAACCACCAGCTTTACCATCAAAGCATCAGGCAGTCATCACTCATGCCAAAAGAGAGATAAAGCACGAGCCCTGTGCCTGCCCACCAAAGTCCCGTATTTGTATTATGTTGGGGCCCTGGAGATACTGGTACGCTTCTGGGAACTGTTCCTTACCACACCATGTTGAACCCCCGATCAGCATCAGGCTTGTGCCACCCCACATCTCATATTCCTACTTTCCCAATCCTCTCTACAGTCCCAGTATTCCATGCCCTCTGCCTCCCCCCCAACACACTTCTAACCACTCTGGCTTCCTACTTACATTCCCAGTCTCACCTCTGTTTAGCCTTCTCTCCAGAAAGCCCCAGCCTCAAAACGTTCCCGGTTTCCTAACCCACAATCCGGACATCCCACGTCCACTACCCCACCCTGTTCTCCCCTGGAAGTGCAGATCCCAGCACTGGCTCCAGCACAGCCCAGGTTGCTGCAGCGTTCACAGTCCAAGTGCAGAAGCAGCTTTAACACTGGATGAAACACAATTTTTCAGCCAGTAAACAGATGTATTCCTCTACAACGTACCCCCAGGTGACACCTCAGACACCCCCCTTCAGGAAAGGGTGTATTATCTTGGACTGAGCAACACTCGCTGCAGGACAAAGCCAGCATGTAAAACCTCATTATTACACTACAACTCATCAATGTATCCACACCCAAACTACTCACAGCACATGGTTCAAAGGCACCTCGTACAGGCCTGTTACTTAGCATCACTCTAGGCTGGACAAAACTTCTTTTGCCCATCTTTTGGATTGAGACCTTGTACCAAAAAGAAAAAATCTGGTTCTCATAAAGCATGACCTCACTGTCTAGAAATTACTTTTCTGCTGTTATTCCTTGCATCACTGCTGTTCCAATGAAACCAACTAGGATTTGTAACTTTGACATCTTGAACACAATCAGCAGCCACACTACCTGGCACGTAGCCTTACAGACTCCAGCAGAGTGATTGTGAGAGATCAGAGGAAAGGGGCACACACATTTACCTCAGCTGCAGAGATCACAGCAAGCATCTCTGTGGTGACTAACTCAAAGTGAGATTATGATCAGGAGCTTGGCCATCCATGAATCACCTTCTTACTAGAAGATGGGGCCTTCATGCACGTCCATGGCTGGGTGTTCTGATTTAAAATATATGGGTTTACTCATCTTCAGACCTCCTGTCTCTCTTCCAGAGAAAGAGTGCAACTAGAAACAAGAGGTTCAAATCCTGGATCATGTATCAACAATGTTAACCAAGCTCCAATTGCAAAATCTGTGGTAACTGCCATTACGAATGGAAAAAGAGGACCAAGCCAGCCAGCTGAAAAATCTGTTTCTGTATATTACCAACTACAGGCTGACGTGGGCCCTACTTAGGGGGGAAATTTCAAAAGATACAGTCTGCTCAAGCTCTGCTGGGAAACCTCAGTACACGGGGTAGATTCCCTACAAAAGGATCATGGTATAAGCTTATTCTGCACTGATACGGAGACATAACTATAAAACCAACGTGGAACCGTCAGGTCATTCTCTAAGCTAACAGGCAAATCAGATTTTCTGCTCTGAAAGAGTAATAAACAAAAAGCAAAGGAAACAATTCCCTGTACCAGTTCAGACAAGAAAGTAAACTAAAATGCCAATATTTTAACATGGAAATCGAAATTGGTCCTCCCAATGTGAAAGTGATTTTTTTATTAGCAAAAAGGGCACTTGGGATGGCTCAGATAATTTAAAAAAAAAAGAAGATTTTGAGCATTTGTGAGCAGCTCTGCCTGAGAGGGGGTGTGAGAACACAAGAGGAAGGGTACAAAGCTGGACTGAAGTGTGCACACGGGGAAAGAACCTTTCCTGAAGATGTGCTACTCTGGAGAACAGATCTGGCACTGTAAGGCTTGGCCTTGCAATGGAGAGAGATGGAGGGAGATGAAGGGAAATTTAAAGAAAGACAAGAAAAAAGAGGTTCCATAACAGGTAGCATTTTCCATGTGTTCCAGCTTGCAAACGAGGGCAGGATCAAACAAGCCAGAACCAACATATAAAGAGACAAGCTGAGGTTAAGTGTGGTAATCAGGTGCAGTGTCACTGACCTCTTTCGCCTGTTTCTGGTGGAGGAGGAGAGTCATAACCATACATTCAATACTTTCACAAGTGTAAAAGACTGAATGTATCCCCCTGGCTGTGAGGAGGCAGTTTGAGTTCAATATTGCTTCCATCCTGCACTCACCAGATAGATCTCATGTAAATTACTTAATCTTGCAGTGCCTCATTCTCAATTTCTGAAGCGGAGCAGGCTTGATGTAATTTATTCCAGGATAGATTAAGAGGAGGTTTATGTTTTGCCTTTGAATGCAAGGGAGTAAAAATCTTGAATTTGCCCTATTTAGTATAACATTTGGCAGCTAGTGTTTTCTATTCGCTAGATTAATTTCTTTTAAAATTACTATTTTCAATAACGGAAATAATATGACCAATGCCATTCACTTTACCCCACATATGCACAACCCAAAGCTAAACTGATCCATCATGCTCCTCGTTTTCCACTCTAAGTCTCACATTAACATTGCATAAACTTGCAATCTTCCTTTCCTTGCTTAAAAAAGTCTATTCATACATTTGACTTATAAACAACGTATTTGATAATAACAGCGAATGCCAAGAGGCTGAAAATATCATTGGTGTAAACCCAATTCCTTCTGTCTCCCAGAAATAAACTTGATCCCAGGTTTCTGAATGCAATTTCTAGTACAGATCACATAATAACTTACAGAATTCTTGAGGCAGGAATTTCTGTTTCAGTCTTATTCAAGGCAAAATAAAGCATCAGTTTGATTGGTTTTAGACAAGGAAAGTAAGCACAGTCTATAAAGTGCAAATAAATACTATGTAATGTATTTTGGTTTGGTACAACTTAAAAACTCCAAAATGCTTTTTATCTCCAAAAATCTGGGAAAAGCAGAGGCAAGCATGATTTGCAAACATTTTAAGGCATTATCTAGCTTTCTGATGAATAAAATCTCATTTAACATGCTTTTTCACATTCGTCATTACCCTGACATAATGCAGCCTCTAGCTACAGACATTGCACGGAGAATAAACGGGATTTTTTTGAACTATTGAGTAACTCATATTTAAGGCACTAACAAATTATGTGTCATGTTTCAAGGATTTGGAAATGAATGTATTTGTATGCATTCCACTGAACCAGGCCATTCACAGGCCAGCTCCTCACCCTGGCATTACACTTCTGGTTTACTCAGTTGAGGTGGCAGATGAACTCTGTTGCTACAGCTGTCCTAGTGGTAACAGTACTAGTTAGTCATCCCGAGCACATCAATTTATCCAGCCCTAGGTGGGAAAGCTCATGCATCTGCTTAGAAGTAGCTGCAAAAGGCAAAAGACAAAAAGTGAAAAAACAAATGTGAGAGTTTGTACATTCAGGTATTTGTACTGGTCGCTCATGTATGCGCATGACTATGAAAACTACATAGTACAAAGATTTATTTTTATCCAAATAGAGTCGTTTCCACACCCTGCCCCAATTCCTTCCCCGGGGCAATCGACTTGGGGGTTCACAGAGTTGAGGCAGTCGTACTGAAGTCTGGAGCTGTGCTGTAGCATCCAGGTTTGTTCTGCTCCCTCTGTGGGGAAGCGCTGCGGAATCTGAAGTGTGTCAAGTGGGTCAGGTTCAGAAGTTGGTCAGTTCTGGTTCCTCCTGACACTCTGAATACCAGGTTCTGGAATCCAAATGAAGAGGATATTAATCAAAGTATGCCAAAGTGACTTTTCCTATTTTGATGAAGATCGGTGACCTGAACAGGCTTTTTTGCATCTGCACACCCTAGTTTACACAGCAGCAGAAGGAAAATATTTCCCTGTAGAGCATAGATAAGGATCTTCCACACCTTCTAGCATGACCAGCAGGTTGAGGGAGGTGATTCTCCCCCTCTGCTCCACTCTGATGAGACCTCACCTGCAGTTCTGCACCCAGCTCTGGGGCCCCCAACAGCAGAAGGATATAGACTAGTTGCAGTTAGTCCAGAGAAGGCCACAGAGATGCTCCGAGGGCTGGAGCCCCTCTGCTATGGGGACAGGCTGGAGAGTTGGGGGTGTTCAGCCTGGAGAAGAGAAGGCTCCAGGGAGACCTTATTGCAGCCTTCCAGTACCTGAAGGGGCTACAAGGAAGCTGGAGGGGACTTTTTACAAGGGTCTGTAGGGATAGAACAAGGTGTAATGGCTTTAAACTGAAAGCAGGGAGATTTAGAAGAGACTTAAGGAAGAAATTCTTCCTGGAGTGGGTGGTGAGGCACTGGGACAGGTCGCCCAGAGAAGCTGGGGATGCCCCATCCCTGGAAGTGTCCAAGGCCAGGCTGGATGAGGCTTGGAGCAAGCTGGTCTAGTGGAAGGTGTCCCTGACCATGGCAGGGAGTGGGACTGGATGGGCTTTAAGGTCCCTCCCAACCCAAACCATTCTGTGATTCTATGATTTCTGTTTGCTCAGCCATCAGTGATTATCATACCCTTTAGAGGGACAGGATTGCAATTGTCATCTGTGCAGTTCACAGCATCTCCGGGGACTCTTAACAGGTTATTCTTACCAGGTGAGGATGGGGAGAAGGCTCACTTTTCTTCCAGTGAAGCTCGCAGACCCAAACTGCTGAGAGTGGGGTCACCGGAAGGGATGATATTTTTCAAGCCAGCCAGGCAATGCTGTGAAAAGAGATGGGGATGCTAAATTGAACTATTGCTGCCTGTTATTATAAATAGTAACTTCTGCACAGAAAACTTCTAGCAGGTAATTAATTAATTTTTCAGGAGTCTTATATGACTAACAGGAAAGGGAAGAAATCTCTAATGAAGCAAAACTGCATAACTGTCCCCTCTTCCACCCTTCGCTGACTAAATTATTTCTAAAATGATCTCCTGCTTTATGAACTTGTGCTGGTTTTGGCTGGGATAAAGTTAATTTTCTTCACAGCAGCTACTATGGGGTTATGTTTTGGATTTGTGCTGGACACAGTGTTGATAACACAGGGATGTTCTCATTACTGCTGAGCAGTGCTCACATAGGTCAAGGCCTCTTCTGTCTCCCACCCAAGCCCATCAGCGAGGAGGCTTGGGGTGCACAAGAAGTTGGGAGCGGACACAGCTGAGACAGCTGACTCCAGCTGACCTCAGGGATATTCCAGACCATATGGTGTCATGCTCAGCATGTAAAGCTGGGGGAAGGAGGGGGGGATGTTTGGAGTTATGGCATCTGTCTTCCCAAGTGACTGTTCTGTGTGATGGAGCCCTGCCTTCCTGGCGATGGCTGAACACCAACCTGCTGATGGGAAGTGGTGAACGAATGCCTTGTTTAGCTTTCCCTATTAAACTGTCTCTATCACAACCCATGAATTTTCTCACTTTTACCCTTCCGATTCTCTTTCCCATCCCAGGGCGGAGGGACTGAGCAAGCAGCTGTGTGGTGCTTCATTGCTGGCTGTGGTTAAACCACAAGAGAACTCAGGCACCCAACCTCTCTGAACCTGTCTCAACTGACTCATCCAGTTCCCTAAACCTCAAAACCAGGCTTCTTTCCACCTCTTCCCTGGAAATCTCTAGACCAGGACTAGGTCTGATTAATAATACTGCCTGCAACGCTGCGTAGTGGCTAGAATACGTGACCAACTCTACAAAATCAGTTTTACATCCACTGTTGCCGCTACTGGTTTTGCCTGGCCCCTATACACTGTGAATACTTCACAGAAGCTTGTTTTTTTAGACTCCCTAACTCTGTGGAAAGAAACACAGGCACTCTTAGGTATGATTCACCACGTTGAAAGGTCAGTGCCTGGAATGAGTCTGGTGAATCGTGCCCTGCAAGTATACAGCTCCATATGGCACTTTGTTTTTCTCAGTGTAAAGCATGTGGAGATATGTAATATGCCAGTGACACAAAGTATGAACTCAGGAGCACACCCCAAGGTCTTTTCCTGCTATCTCAGTGATACAGATCAGGAATTTTAGAGGAAACCCTGCCTGGGGGATGAGTCCCAGATTCTTTTTCCTTCTTGCGCTGTAAAACAATGCCCAGTCCGGGCTCTGCCATCAGTATCAGCAAGAAGACAGCAACTTACCGAGGGCAATGCCAGACTGTCTGCTGGTTCAAAGCTCTTCCTGCGATGGGCTTTGTATTTGTAGGCAGGCATAAGGGTAGATCTGGGAATGCTGACCCTGCAACCACACAAGGGAAGTTAATGCCTACACCCTCGACAAGGCAGAGGGAATTTGCATGTCTTCTCCACTCAGAATCCACGGGTCTAATCCCAAACTGAACCCAACGAAACAGTTTGAATTAGGGCATTGGACACTTAACATTCAGATTCCGGACCAAATTCAGATAAAACATCATTTCTCACTGACTTCAAAGCTGTTTCTGCTCATGGAAAAGATCAGTAGGGAGTTTTTAAGCAAGAGATATCTCTGCCTTGAGAACAGCAATATGATGCTGTTTCCTCCCCCACATGATCAGCTTTTTCTTCCTTGCTGTTTCCTTGAGTTCTGCATATTACAAAGCAATGATTCTTATCTACCTGACACAGGCTGGCTCTTCCGGTACCTTTGGGGGCCGGTGAGCACGTGGGACCTTACAGATGGTGCAGGCAGATTCTGCATCCACGGGGACAGTGAAGAGGCGCTGGTTTAATCGGTAACAGTAAACACCTGCCACAGAGTAACGAAACATGGTATTTCTAGTTTGTCAGAAGGTTCCTCAACCCAGTCAACAAAGCTGTGTTCTACCCCAGTGCCACACATGCATTCTATAGAAAGAGCTGCTTTTCCTAAAATATCTTTTACATTTCCTGTCCCCAAATAAGTTCCTAAAAAGCAAAACCAAAACTTCAACCTCCTCAACTTAAAAAGAGAACATTAGCCAATTACAAGAAACCCTGACAAAACAAGATGACGCTGAAGGAGTGAGGATCCCTGGAAGACTCAAGTCTCTTTGGAGTAGAAGTTGAATCTGGTTTAGAGGCTGCAGCTAAAAATAACACAATCTCCATGTCTTGCATAATTTGGGCCTCTCAGAATGACAGGCAAAGACTCCTCAGCTATTTGTTCACAGAAATTGGATTAGGAAGAAATTTGATCTTACACTTATGGGAACTGGCTATCAAATCTGGTTCTTGTTCAGGAATTACGTAATCCAGAGCCTTGGGCCTAGGGAAACACACAAACAAATCAGTTAGTGACGGGGGGCAGGCCCTCTGAACAGCCCCACCTTTTCCAAGCATAGGAAGGTGAAAGCCTACAAAGCCATCCTTAAAATTTCCTACTCCAGTCATGGAATCCAATCTGCCAATCAATCCCCTCTCATTTCTCTGACGGGATACCGGGATATACTGCTGCTTCAGCCCTTCCCCCCTACCCACTTACTCCAAGTGCTGCTCATGAACACACGCTTCTTTGTTGGCCTGTCGGAACTCCTGCAGCTCAGCAAAGTATCGATCAGATTTTTCTGCTACCGAAGGGCTTGTGTCTAGAAGCCCTGAAACACCAAGGAAAGAGGAAAGTCAGGGGTTTACCAAATTTGGGAAAGCACCAAAGCAAGCCTCATGCAAAACAGTCAAAACCACCAAAGGTCTGAAGCACCAAACAGATAATGAGAAGAGCATGCCATCACGCCAAGCCACAGACTGACTGTGTGATTGGCTCCCTTACTGCATTCATTCATTTTGGTTACTTGGTATCCCCTCTGACCCCACTCAGCTTTACCATTTGCTGCCTGGATTCCCATACCAGGTTCACCATTCCAGGGAAGCAAACATCACCTCTGGAATGGCTTCTGACAAAACTGCAGCATTCCCATAGCACTGCCACTTCACCATTCCAGGGAAGCAAACATCACCTCTGGAATGGCTTCTGACAAAACTGCAGCTCCTCTGCTGAGACCTGCTACGCGGGCTCTAGGTCTGCAGTTCAGTCACACCTCAACTTAAAGGGGTCGTAAACGCTGTTTTAACTCTTCCTATTGCCACATGATGTTGAGAGGTTTGCTTCAGGTTTAGGATTCACCTGCAATCCAGTCATAGCCCAGGAAAGGACGCACGGACCAACTGCTCGCAGGTACGGTATATTCTTCAGGGTCAGACTGAAAAGTCACATGACCAGCTTTCTTCTGGAAAGAAAACAATTCATAAAGACTTCCTTTACATCTAGTAGGACATTCAAAGGTACAACTTAGGAGATAACTGGCAGCTCTTCAAATGGGATAGGTGTGGCTTAGTGTGAGGCTAGATTCTACCTATGCCTCTACCAGTAACTTGCTCATCAGCCCCTTGTCTTCTCAATTCAAACAGAAAGAGGCAGGGGACTTGCCCAGGCTCAGGCAGTATTTTTCACGGCTTTAAACAAAATGCTAATTTCCCTGCATCCCACGTCCCCAGGGATCACGCCACCTGCAATGCCTTGGAGGGTGAGCATGGCAACAGCCTGCCCTTCACACTTCAGGAAACAAGCTACGTAGCAGCTGCGCTGCACCAGGCTGCTCTCCCCGAGCATATGGATCATACGGGCAAATGAGGAGTCTTACAGCGAAACGCTACAGTTTTCCAGTCTTTGGTTCAAGGGCTAAGGAAAACAGGGGCAGAACAAACTGCCAACAGCTTCTGCCTGCTAAGTCTGGAAACAGGTCTGACCCCAACTTCCAATTTACACAGTAGGAAGAAGGTAAGTGATGTTCCCCTGGCTCTTTCACCCCGCCCTTCTATTGACTTAGACACATAAGCAAAGCATTGGTTTCACCATTTACCTTGGACTGAGATGTCAGCAAGATTGATTTACGGACTACGGGCTCTCTAACGACCACATGCTGCTTGCTGCTCTCTTTGCTTTGTGTTCCGCTCAGTGATGGGTCCAAATGACCCTTAAGCTGTTTTTTCTCATGGAAACCGCGTAGCAGAGCAGACTGGTTTCTGTTCTCTCCATGGCCCAGAAGGGAGGATTCTTTCTCTGGACTTCCTTGAACATGGCCATCCCTATCCACTCCAGAGGTTTCCCTGCCACACGTAATGACTGCAGTCACTGGCATAACATTCTTCTCTTTCCCAGGAAAGCTGGAATCCAAGCCTACTGCTTCCTGCTTCTTCACTTGTTGCTGTACCACCCTGTCACTGCCGCTGTGTTTAAGATACGAACAGAGGGCTGCTCTGGCTGCATAAGCTCCAGATTCCACAGACACCGACGTTGCAGGGTCAGCTGCAGACTTCACAGCATCCACCTGATTTTCCTTCTGTAAGGACAGAGACTCTCATGCTACTCCCATTCAGATTACAAATACCTTTCATTAGGACATTTCACTCAGCAAGAGAAAAATCAACCCCTCATTCTAGTCTGCTCATCCCTTTAAGTTCCCGTAGGGAAAAAAGCAAAACCTGGGGTTATCGATGAGACATTATGAAGTGTTTGGAGGAGATGATAAGCAAGGGGTCTGTTTCCAGCGAAATGCTGCTTTTCCCAATTTGAGGACCTGCTAAACTGTCAGCCTTTGTGCTCAGAAGAAATAAAAGCATTATGTTCCACAATGTTCATTCTTATCTTAGATTATGAAACCTGCATTCTTTAGGCAGAAACTGACGTCCGAACCCTTCGCAAGGTGAACACATTTGAGACCACAGAACAAACAATAAACACAAGTCTAGCTAGTTTTCTAAACAGGCTCCATATTCCACTTTCTGCCAGCTGCTGCATGTCTAGCACAGACACAACACATACCCCTCTCTTGGGCAAGGGGGCAGATCTTTCAGTAGCTGTTCTGTTATGAAGAGATGCTGGAAAGAGGGGCTTGCTGGGAATTCTTTCTCTGATCTCCTCCTGCTTCACTCTCAGCCTTTGCAGAAGGTCTTGGTTGGCCTGACGCAACCTCTTCAGGTGCTCTAACTCCATCCTATGACAAGATTTTCCTGTGAAGCCAGAGGAAGGGTGAATTACATGAACGGAATTGTCAAGTGAAGAAGCAGACTCAGGAGAAACCACATTTAGAGGATTTTCATAAAAAACACTTACAGCTGTTGGATCATTGGGAGTGTTGACCATTGCTCCTGAGAAATCAGCCAGTCTCGGAACTTGCCATGCTAAGAACTAGCACCACTGCATACTTTTCTCCCCTCAGATGTACTGTCAAATATTTTACATCCAAAAAATGGTAGCTGACTAAACAGAGACAAGACACTCTTATAGAGAAAACAGTAAACATGAAAAAAGTCACGTCAAAAAGCTAAATAAGAGACATTTGGTTCAGAGGCTGATATTTAGGACAACCTTGTGTAATTCTGCTTTAATTTTCTTCTTAAACATCAAAATTTATATTGTGGTAATACCAGAATGCTCTTAAGTTCACAATATGAATAATGAATATAAATATATTTACTACATCCAAAAGAAATAGAGTCAAACTGTCTTCCACGTTCCCCAGGCAAGAAGACTCCAAAAGGCTCAATTATGACTTGGGACCAGGGCTCAGACAACTCGAATGTCACACATTTATCACTACGGGTTAGTGCCCTTTTACTAGAAGAGGCCAAAAAATGAGTTAATAAATAAAACTTCATTTGACAGGAAGACTGTCACACTGTTCAACATGTTTACAACATCACAAGCTCCTCTAAAATTGCAGAAAGTAGTGTTTTTTTATTAAAAACACCAGCCAACACCAAAACGCTACACCCCAACCCTCACATTGCTATCAATTATGTTCCCAGGGAAAACTATGTGCTGCTGGAGGACTTCTTGTTCTGAAGGATCCCTAAACCCTTCTCCAAGGCTCATCTGATTTGTTTTTGTGTCTGCCACCTTGGCAACTAGGCATGAGGAACCGAATGCACATGCTGTACAACAGCAACCGGAGGAAGGAAGAACAGTTCTAACAATCCAAAACCCACCACGTATCTTTTTGTTACAAGATGTGAAAGGTGCACTGGACATCAAACAGAAATCTGCCTTGAGGCACCAAATTTGAGATCATTGGAACAAAACGGGAGTTCTCACGGTATTCACAGGGCACAGCAAACGGCATCCTCTCGTCACCGCTCACCAGAAAGCAAATACTCGGAAAATAACATTAGCCAAGGGACTTTCTGGAAGGGTTTTACCAGAGGAGACCCACTCAGCATAATCGACAAGAGGCTGTTAGTCCTCCATGCTTAACCCCAGGGGCTCTGCGAGCCTGCTTTAGTCCGAATCCTCCGCGAAAAGGAGCTCAGCTAGAAATAAACAGGGATGCCTCCAGCCCCGGAGCTCTCACGGCTGCAGGAAGTTGTCCAACGCCTACGGAGAGCTTCCCGGAGCTGTTCGTGCGCAGACGGCCTGCTCCGGCTCCGCCGTGCCCACGGGGAGGCCTGGGCCCCGGACCCTTCCCCGGAGCTCTG
>NW_010235565.1:0-315 GCF_000690775.1 Eurypyga helias
GCTCTTCAGGAAGGTCACTGTGAAATGGAGCCATGCACAAAATGTGAAGGTGATCCTTCCCCTCTGTTCAACATTGGTAAGGCCACTGTTGGAGTACTGTGCTCAGTTTTGGGCTCCCTAATGCAAGAGAGAGATGGAGCTACTGGAGACAGCGCAGCCATGGGCTGCATTAAGATGATGAAATGTCTGGAGCATCTGCTGTAGCAGGAAAGGTGGAGAGAGTTCAGGCTGTGTAGCCTGGAGAAGAGAAGGGTCTGGGTACATCTTCTTAAGGTGTGCAGGTATATGAAGGGCGGCTGGCAAGACAGCGCGGTC
>NW_010235565.1:447-859 GCF_000690775.1 Eurypyga helias
GCTATAGTCTCCATTCTTGGAGATCTGAGCTGCTGTAGCCTCCATTCTTGGAGATCTTCAAAGGGGCCTGGATGTGGTCCCAGGTCACGTGCTCTACGTGAGCCTACTTGAGCATGAACATTTGGCAGTGTGACCTCTACAGGTCCCTTCCAACCTCAACCACCCTGCCATCTTAGGGCCTTTCCCTCCAGCCATGAGGCACGCATTCTTCTCCCCTGACAGCCCTCGCAGGAGCTGAGTCGGCTCAGTGCTCTGTTGGCACTGGAGAAGTCACCGGAGCTCCCCCTCTGCTTCGCAGGGCTGCCCATCGCTGGGCTTTTCTGCGGGGGCACCAGCCTCTCCTCACAGGACCTGACAAGCTTAAACCAGCCCTAGACCTCGCTGCTTGGCAGCAGCCACAGCCGCTGGGCCT
>NW_010235565.1:898-2130 GCF_000690775.1 Eurypyga helias
CCCCGCCCCCCCGGCGCTTCCCGCCGCCCCCAGCCGCTGGGCCTGGGCTCCTCTGGGCGCCCACGCAAGGAGTACAGGCTCCAGCAGGACCTTCAGCTCGCTCTGACAGCTTTGGCTTGGGGGAGAGCAGCAGCTCTGGGCTCTGTGCAAAGGCAGCACCCTCCAGCATTCCTCTCTCCTCTGCCTGGCTGCTGTGGCTCCTGTTGGCCCATATTCAACTTACCATCGACTCTAAAGCCCAGACTTCTTTCTGTGGGGCTGCTCTCCAGCCTCTCATGCCTCAGTTTGTATGTATAACCAGGATTAGATCATCCCAGGTGAAGAATCCTGCACTTGCTCCTGTGAAACGGCCCACTGCCGATGGCCCAGCTCTCCAGTCTGTCCACATCTGTGCTGGATTCAGCCAGGAAAGGGTTCAATCTCTTTACTGTGGCTGCTAGGGAGCTGTGTTCCTGGATGCAGGGAGCAGCACTGATAAGTTCTTAGCTGGCACTGAGGAATGTCTGTACCAGTTTCAAGGTCTTTTCTCCGCTTCTGATACTGCAGCTGCGTTCCCAGCTCTTGCGGTCTCGCTACAGACAGTGCTGGGACATAGAGTTCAGACACCTGACACAAACTGACCAAAGAGGTATTTCATGCCATAGTACGTCATGCTGGGGGTCAGAGGCGAGGAGGCGGGCCGGTCGCCATTACTCTCCCTCCCTGACTCTCTCTGGTTCACTCCCGTACGTCTGCTAATCCTCACCCTGACTCCTGCGTTAGCTGCTTCGCTAACTCCTGTGCTGGCTTGTGAGGGAGGGAGTTGGTGGGTTTGTTTAGTTTTCCCGGGCTGCTATCGCTGATAGGGTTTGTTCGGAATCTGCCGCGGCTGTCAGACTCCTCCATTTGTGGTTGGAAGTAAACTGTGCTAAAGATAAGCCTGTTGCACTGCAGCTCTCCCGGGACATTACAGGGAACCTGGCCTGCGTTTCTCATGCTGTATGAGCCAGCATAGCCAGTAGCCAACCAGCTTCAAATTGACAGGAGGGGCCTGTAAAACTGAGGAGGGGCCTCACCACACTCACAGTGAAGAATTTCTTCCCAGCATCTAATCTAAATCTGCCCCCTTTCAGTTTAAACCATTACCCTGCGCCCTATCACTACACTTCCTGATAACGAGTCCACGCCCATCTTTCCTGCAGGGCCTTCCAAGCGCTGGAAGGCCGCCCTAAGGTCTCCCCAGAGCTTTCTCT
>NW_010235565.1:2150-7051 GCF_000690775.1 Eurypyga helias
GCCCCCCAGCCTGTGCCCCTGCCCCTGCCCGGTTCTCGCCAGCCACTGTTGCCACTGCTCCTGCCTTCAGGCGGCCCTCCGGCCTTCTGCTGGGTCGGGGCCACGGCCACGGCCTGCGCCAGGCTTGTCGCCTCGGTGAGTTCGGTGTGACAGCAGTACCCCTCCAGACGGTCCAGCTGGCACAGGGGGTGTGGCATCTGCCTCCTCGCAGCTGGGGATGGCTCACTGGAGCTGAGGTTTCTCGAATAAGCCACGTCCAGACTGACGGCTCGGTGCGTGTGTTAGCAGCCTGCACTGGTGGTCAGGGCCCAGCAGACCTCTGAGCTTTCCCAGCCTTTTCCAGAGGCAGCTACATAAAACAGGCTAATGTGAGACCAGCTTCATCACTGGTGTTACCCTGCTCTGGTGAACGAAGGTACGTCTGGTTATGTTTCTTCCAGCTGACTGAACGCTGGACTTAGCATTAATAAGCTGTTGTATCAGACATGCCCTTCCTTACCTCTGTCTGAAATACGAAGGGAAGAACAAGCATGAAATCTGTACAACTTTTTTTGACAAAAATATTTCACATTGTTTTCTGATCACTACTTAAATGAGTTACTGTTTTACAAAATTCATCTCAATTACCATTTTTGTTGCTTCCTTGAACACTATTTGGACAATAGCGTTATGGAGTTCTTTGTCTCTTAAGATACTTGGCTTGTCATGGAATGCTCTACTACAGGCCTTTTGGGTATCTGCAGTTTAGCTTTTTGCCCTGCCGTATGTTGTAGAGATTCCCAAGAATGGAAGTGCATTGCAACACTTAAGAAGTACAACATTCTCAAGGTTTTATCTTGACCTGCGTGTTCCTGTTGACTTGTATGATGCAAATTTCATGTAATTAATGTACCTTTGACAAAGTTTTGACAAACACTAGGGTCAGTGAAAGAATCCAATGTAAATATTGTGATCATCACATGGTGACTGCCTCTAGTTAACGTAGCTTCATTTTTCATTTTGTCAGGAAGGTTACACATAATTTGTTCTCAGTAGGTCAGGGAAGGAGGTGCAGTTGGACTATTTAAAAAAAAAAAGTAAACAACTCCCTGGAAACTAGCAGGAGAAGGCATAGAAATCCTAAACCTTCAGATGAGCCTCAGATGAGGCACTGCAGGTTTTCCCAGACTGGAAATTCCTCATGGGAGAATTTCTTCTGTAGCCTTAACTTCCTTTGGCAGCCCCATTTCAGTGTCACTCACAGTGTGGGTCTGGGCTTTTTGCTTTCTGTCACGTCAGATGAGGGGTGCAGGGTTAGGAAAAGAGACAACAGGCACAAAGTCGCAACAGGGAAAATTCTGATCAGGTGTTGGAGTTTCTCTCCCTGCCGTTAGGGTGGTCAAACACTGGCAGAGGTTGCCCCGGGGGGCGCTGTGAACTGAACAGCAACTTGAGGTAAGTTTGTGTTGGTCTGAGCAGAGATCTGAACAGGTCACCTCTAAAAATCCCAGCCTGAGTTATTCTCTGATTCTCTGTGTGTTGTAGAGGTGACGTCCCATCTTCCTGGCACAGAAAGAAAATTAATGGGCATGGGGCATGAGGAAAGGAAACATCTTCTGATAGGATTTTGAGGATGAAATCTGGGAAAAAGCAGAAGTGAAAGACAGCGAAAATAATTTTGGGTGAGATACATGGTCACAAAGAGAGATTTTTTTACCTTCCACCAGCTGCACTGGTTGGAACCAACCAACCAACCAACAACATCCTTGTTCCCATGGTTGCTCAGGACCATGGGAGGGAAGTGAATTTGTTAAGAAAGAACAAATTTTTCTCATGACGTTTTTTGTCAGAACAAAGCAATCTTAAGGTTTATGAATTGGGACCTTCACACTGACATTTTGTATCATGTCTGGGTCAGTTTTTGGATCATTTCATTGTAGATATCCTTAAATGCTAATGCATGACAGTCGTCAGTTTTCAACTCACACAATCAATACTTTCTCAAATCTGCCAGGAACTAAGGTGAAGTGGCAGAATAATTTTAAGTACAGTAAAAACTTTTTTCACCTCATCCCTATGTACCTATACAACATCCCTGTTGGGATGAAAACAGTTTTGTTGAGTGAACCTGTTTCTCTGATGAAAGTGGATTATTGTCTGGCGACAAGGAGATTTCTCTGAGCTAATGGCAATTTCTTCGAGATTGGCCTGAGCTTCCCTGTGCTTCTCTCCTTCAGGGCAAAAAACCCCAAAATCAAACATGCAGACTGGCAAAACTCCAGCTCTTTGAAAGATCCTCTGTCCCTTTCAGCATCAGAACCAGGGTTGTGCTGACAATGTCTCGGTGGTTTTGTTTATTAGCCAAAAGTCCAACCATACTTGTGCGTGTCTGTGTAGCCAAAGGCAGACACATTATTTTCTGTGGAGCTGTCTGTTTCGTTTTCTTGGGCTACACAGAGTCAGCAAATGATGTTCATACATATGAGAAAAGAAAGCAAGAGGAATTGCAAAAATGAAGACAAATATGTGCTAGGAGAATGTGCTGTCACCCTGCTATGGCAGATCAGCAGCTGTTTTACCTCTTCCTCCTCTTCCTCCTCCTCCTCTCCCACAGCCCTCGGGGGATGCACGTTACATCTGCAAAACCAGCCTCTTCCCCTGCCAGGGAGGTCGCTGACCTGACCGAGCTTTCACCAGGGCATGCTCACAACATTAAACATTTAACAAGGTGATAAGAGCCCGGGGGATTAGCATTTGGGGAAGAAGGGCATGACATCTATAACTGAGTTCTTATTTAATAAAAACAGGCATAAGTGATCTATTTCAGAGTGTTTAGCAGGGAGGGGGACAGAGCAGGCTGTATTTACTCCTGCAGGAGGGAGAGAAGAGCAGGGATGGGACTTGTGGTTGGATGGAAGTGGCAACTCTCTTGGGTGTTGG
The DNA here is from genome assembly GCF_000690775.1 of Eurypyga helias. Classification (NCBI taxonomy): domain Eukaryota; kingdom Metazoa; phylum Chordata; class Aves; order Eurypygiformes; family Eurypygidae; genus Eurypyga; species Eurypyga helias. The sequence goes on from NW_010235565.1 coordinate 5,070, forward strand.
TGTTAACAGTGAGGAGAAGCAAGGGAAAATTTTTATTAACTGGAAACTACTTAGCTACCGATTAACTCAGCTGGCTGCCAGCTCCTCTCCCTACTGTTGCAGAAAGTTTAATGGCAGACCTTTCCTAAAAGGTATTAATTTGCAGACCTTTTGTCAGAAACAGATTTTCTGCATGTGTAAATCTAACAACACTCTGTTCTCAGAATTCACAGCATTTAATTCTCCTTTCTAGAATTTGGGGAATATTATTGAGATTTGGTGATGCTTGTGGTTTGTTATAATTTTTAGTAAAATTTTGGATGAGTGTTATCTAAAACAGTGGAAAGGACCATGCTTCCTTTTATGTATATACACACTATAATTGCAAAATAGAAATATGCATATACGTAGCAAGTACATTAGAACTGTTTTAAAAATATTTAAGTACTCAGACTTTTGCACTATGATGTTTTGATGGTTTATTATCTATAGCTCCAGTTTTCAAGTCTGCAAAAACCCAGCCCCATCACTATTATTTCTATGATCATGTACATAATTGCTCTTCAAAACAAAGTAATGCATTAGCTAAATGTTCTCTGAAGAGAATAACTGTGCAATTCCATTACCATTGGAAACAGGGTAACCCTGTGTTGTCGTAACTGGGTTGTATGTCAGTTTTTTGAGACTTGCTTAGGCATCAGCTGCTGCTGCTGCTATCTCCTGATGCCTCTGCCATGACAACTGGGCATGTGGACCGACTGGGAGGCTCAGGACACAGCGAAGTGCCCCATGTCTGGCTGATGGTGTGAACAGGGGCGTGCTGAGGCATCATGCTGCAGTGGTGTCAGCAAACAGCCTTTGTCACCCTCTGAAGCTGTTTCTTCCACCCTCCAGTTACCTAGGTGTTTTCAGTATCTGCTAAAATGCCTTGCACGCAGCTATCAGAGGTCAAAATTCAACTTTTCCTTCTCTTTCTGAAACAAAATGAGTCAGTATTGGACATTCATGTGGCACCGGCACAGACAGGGCACCTGATGTTTGTAATGCAGAGCATGCATTAAATCATGCAAAAACTAGGCCCTAGTATTTGTTTATTGATACTTAGAAAGGGTGTAAGCCTGTTTCCATGGGTGTTTGCTTGGTTTTAGTTTGGGTTTTTTTCCCTACCTTAGCAGTTATTTTGTTGTGTTTAGGTGTGTTTGGAAACCCTTTCCTTTACCAGCAACTTCAACATCATAATTCTTGTACCTGGTAATTTTAACTTCCTTTTTGCTATCAGTTTCTATAAGTTTTTATCTCAAATCCTGTGTATACTCTGTGTTACCCTTCTAACAACTTCCTTTTATGATCTGTCCTCACAAATCAAATGTTTTTAGAAATAGCCATGTTTGGTTTCCATATTGATTAATCTGAGGACGTTACAAAAAAATCAATACCGTAGTGAACACAACTAGGTATAAAATGCATGTATTTCTTATATCCAGACATGAGATTTTTATTGCTTTTTTGACTGTTTTTGCTAGAGAGAATTGCTAGATTAGGCTTTTGCTGATTTTATTTGGAAAGTACCATTAAGTACCATTAAGTTTGTGGTAGTGGGAAAGAATTTGAAATACATCTAGTATATTTTGAAAGCAATAAAATTGTCTAATGTACACATGGCTAATGTAAAATTACAGAGAAACTCTGCTTAAAATAAAGAAGGCTTGTTTCACATAAATTTAATGCATGAAACATTTAAGCTCTGATTTTAATTGCAGTGAATGTGGTCAGCCTAGAGCTTTCTGGGAAAAAAAAAGTTCTAATGTCACTATCAGATGTTTCCAAGTATATGTGTACTCTTAATTTTATACTGTAATGTCTTTCAAAGAATTTCTTTCAAATCAAAGTAAGACAATATTAAAAAGATGACCTTCATAGAAAAGAGGACAAACATTTCAGGGAAAATAGCCATTCAGGAATGAACAGCTGGAAACAGCTGGAATCACAGAATCACTAAGGTT
>NW_010235566.1:0-1914 GCF_000690775.1 Eurypyga helias
GGGGACGACGCCCCCGAAAAAAGATTTGGGGTCCCGCCGAAACGTTTTAGGGTCTCCTCCCAAAACCCTGAGGTTTTTTTTTTTGGCCTCGAAAATTTTGAAATTTCTCCTCAAATTTTTGAGGTCTCATGAAATTTTGGGGTTCTCCTCGGAATGTTGGGGTCCCTCGTTAAAGTGGGGGGGTCCCTGCGAGATTTAGCCCTTCCCCCCCGTTTTTCTACGTTTCTCCTGAAAACGCTGAGGTTTCTCCTCGGTTTTCTGGGGTTCCCTCCGAAATCTGAGGTTTCTCGTCACATTTTTGAGGTTCTTTTCAACCTTTGCGAGATTTCAAGATTTTTGGGGTTCTCCTCGAGGTTTTGGGGTCCCCCTTACAAAATTCTGGGGTCCTCCCCTCAAGACTTCAGGGCCTCTGCACAATTTTTTAGGTTTCTCCGCAAAATTTAGAGGTTCCTCAGCAAATTTTTCAAGTTCCTCATCATGTTTTTTGGGGGTTCTCCTCCAAATTTGGAGGTTCCTCATCAAATTTTTAACCTTTCTGATCAAATTTTGCAGGTTTCTCATCCTGTTTTTAGGGTTCTCCTCAAAACGTGGCGTCGTCCCGTAAGAATTTAGGCTCTCTGGGGCAGTTTTTAGGTTTCGCTTCGAAATTGGGAGGTTTCGCCTCAAATTTTTGGGGAGCTCCAAAGTTTGGGGTCCCCCGTAACAAAAGATGTCGGGGTCCTCCCTTAAAAATTTCATCCCCGCGCGATAAGCCCCGCCCCTCAAAATTTTGAGGTTTCTCCCCCGAATCTTTGAGTCTTTACCCCAAAATGTTGGGACATTCTTTAAAATTTTGGGGTCCCCTTTAAAATTTTCAAGGTTCTCCTCAAAATTATGGGATCTTCTACAGGAATTTTGGGATCCCCTTCAAATTCTAGGTCTGGCCCCAAATTTTCTCCCCCAAATCTGGGATTTTCCTCAAAATTTTGGAGGATGTCTTTAAAATTTAGGGTCTTCCTCGGAATTTTGGGGGTTCCCCGGCAAAACCAGGAGGCTCTCGGCCAAAAATAGCGGCGTTCTCCAAATTTTGGCGTTCCCCTTCCAGAATTTGGGGCGTTTTCCCTCCGATTTTCAAGGCTTCTCCCCCGACTTCAGAGCTTTTCCTCCGATTTGGGGTCACTCTTAAAAATTGGGGCTTTTCTCACCCGAATTTGGAGGTTTTCCTCAAAATTTGCCGCCCTCCCGAAAATATTGAGGTCTCTCCCCGATAATTTCGGGGGGGTTGTCCCAAATTGGATGCTTCCTCCTCAAAATTCCTGGGATCCTCAATGGTTTGGAATTTCACCTCAAAGTGGAGAGTTTTCAACATTTGGGGGGGTTTCTCGAGAATTTGGGGCTCGTCCCTGAAAACGTAGAGGTTTGCCTCAAAATTTTGGGGTCCCCTAAAAATCGGGAGGCTTCTCCCTCAAAATGTGCCGCTTTCCCTTCAGATGCGGATTTTCCTTCAAAATTTGGCATTTTCCTCCAAATTCGGGGTTTTTTTTCTCCATCCTTAAAATCCTTAAAATCGGGGGTTTCCACATGAAAACGTTGAGGTCCCTGGGTGCGGTTTGGGGTTTCAGCCCCCCGAGTTTGGGGTGCTCCCCGCCATACTCGGGGGTGTCTCCTCCCCCCTGTGGGGACCCCCAAAACATTTTGGGGGATTGTCCCCAAACTTTGGGGTCCTCGTGGAGTAAATTTTTGGGGGCGGGGCCCAGAATGGGTGGGGGCACCCCAACTTCCCCCATGGGAACCCCGTTACCCCCTGGGAGACCCCGTAATCCCATGGGGACCCCAAAATTTATTCCGGGGACCCCAAAATTCCTCCCTGAGGCCCCAAAATTAAGTGAGGGGACCCCAAAATGTCTTGGGGGGGCCCGAGCACGCCCCCAGGAG
>NW_010235567.1:0-297 GCF_000690775.1 Eurypyga helias
TCAAGTTCCAGAGCCCCATATCTACCGTCGTCAGAGGCTCATGTCTTGCCATGGGGCACACACGTACTTCCAGTTACGGGTCACCTGTCCACGTGGCAAGGTCAGACATAAGGCTTCCCACACACATATGGTGGCATTTTACACACAGTTACCCTGTTTACTGACAGGCCAAGAGAAAAGTGTGGAAAATTGACTGAGATCACAGTGTCTTGTTGTCAAAACCAGCCTACTTAATGCCACCTTTCACTGGTCCAGTCTCCTAAGCAGGAGCTGAGAAGAAAACAACACACCACTCGG
>NW_010235567.1:339-5218 GCF_000690775.1 Eurypyga helias
CATCCACTTTCCTCTAGTTCAAATGTCCACGGAAGGCACTGGGCAACCGAGAGCCACGCCCAGCCCTATCACATCTCACAGTGCTGCGATTTTCTGTAAAATATTTCTATAAAATGCTCTTCCCCCACGGATTTCACTGGGGCAACGCTGACGCACACTAACCCACATCCTGGACGTGCGTTCAAAAGAGCAACATGTGAAACTTCATGGCACATTTAACTCTGCTGTATGGTTGTTTGGTATTAGTGAAATGTGATACATGTAAACCTTAACCTGAATAAAGCATAAAGCATGAACACAATCTACAACAGACCAGAAGGTAAATACCTGTTGTGTTCCATTGCTGAGCCTACATAACTCGATTAAAATAGATGTGAAATCAAATTTTCAGTTGCTAAAAGCAACTTCTTTTAATTCAGAAATGCAAGAAATCTACCAATACTCACTACAGGATATTTCTGCCCCCTCTTAGTTTTGAATAAATTAGAAGTACTAACGTATCAAAGAACAAAAGTTGTAATAGAAAAACAGTGGGAAGGAAGGAGAAGACCATAAAATAGAGTTGATTAGAAGTGCAGTTCCAAACCTTAAGCACTATTTTACATAGAATTTTTCCTGGTTTGCAAGATGTATGTACATTCACTCTTCACAGCTTATTTTGGACTCTTCAGTGTCCTTCAAACTCCTTTCATTCAGCTTTAAAGCATCCTTTGACTTCGGTGGGCTTTGAATCAAGCCTCACAAGCTGCAGGCACTGTAATTAAATGCCTTCTACTTTATAATTGGCATGACTATTAGTGAATCAAATCAAGTCATATGTGCATGTCTGCAGTGAAAACAAGTCTGGAGCAGATCTTAAACTACAAAGGGTCCCTGCAGTGGAAAAATACCATGCCTTTTCTGAGATAAAAATCACTGTAGGTCCTCATGATGCCAGAATTTTTAAGAATGGGAGTGACTGTGATAATGAAGTATGGACCGAGGCCGTGATCAGGCATCACTCTCCGTTATTATTCCATTACACAGGTATTGGCACCAGGACCCGGGAGGTTTATAGATGCTACACGATTATAATGAGAGGGTTTCACATCCAATTTTGTGTTTGGGTAAATGATCGCACAAGGTGCTGGGATCAGATCCCTTGCAAATCCTTGCCAAGCAGGTGCTTTGCACCCTGAGCAGTCTGCCTGGAGCTGGTACGCGTGGCCAGCCTGAATTCTGGAAAGGGGAAATGCTGCAGGCTGGGGCAGTCGTCGACGCTTTTAGCAAATGCTGTACTTCATCACCTGAAAGCAGATGCTGCAGCATCAGTCAAACACTGCAGCTATGGCCTGTAGCTCAGTTTGAGGAGGTTCACCCTGGACCTCTCTGATGGCTGATCCCATCTGCTTAACAGCATCAGCTGAGACAAACACGCTGCAGCATTTCATCTCTTGGGTTTGGTACTACTCAGCTCTGCAGCAAGCGCTGCGCGACAGGTACTGATACAGAGGAAAATGCCACAATGAGTTTTCGAGCTGTTGATGAGTGCTAGAGAAAAAAATCAGAGCACCTACTACGTGACACTGTTGAACATCCTATTGCAGTTTCATCAGATTTCCCTTTGTTATTGAAAGAACAAGTGTTCATCAGCCGGTGGTGGAGGGACAGCCGCACTCTGTCGTGCCCCACAGGTCCCCAGCAATGCAGTGTACATTGCATGCACGCCTAGAAACCCCCGGAAACAAAGTGGAAACACCAGACAAGCAGTAGGAACGTTTGAGGATGTAACACCGGACTGTGGTAACTCCAATCCTTTGGCTTGCAGGAGCACGAAGCCTAGAGCCCGCGTGCTGAGGAGGGGGACTTCCCCGTGTGATGAAAAAACCCATGGAATACACCATGGACAGGAATCCAGCACTGATCTTTAAAGGCAGAACATGTATCTGAGGCTTATTCTTTACTTCAGAGGGAGGACGTTTCCTAGAAACTGGAATGATTACAGGCTTGAATGCAACATCTTAAGTGCAACTGCCAAAATTTAGAAAATATTCAATTGGTTTTTAATGTCTCTCTTTTTTTTTTTTATTTTCCTTTGCACAGCAGTTGCTGCCTAAGCAAAAAAAGCTCGTTCTTTTCTGTTAAGTGTATGTTGGGGGGAGAGTCTCCAAAGCAACTTTCATGTGACAAAATGACTAGAACTGGCTGACGATCTTTGAATTCATGCCATTTCAATTAAAAAGGTTTTCAAAAAATGTCAGTTTTCACAGGAGCCTTGTTCATGTAACCATGAGACAAAAGGCAACATCCACCATGTTAATTAAATAGGAGAGGGGGAAGGAGAGAAAGTAGAAGTTAGGACTTAATTAGCATAACAAAGATAGCGAAGGCAAGAAACCCTAGAAATACAAGGCAGGTGAAAAGCAGATCTTGCCAAGGACAAGATGGATAACAATATTTTGTTCTCTGCTGGAAACACATTCCTAGCCATCACATTCTTTCTTCTTTTCCAAAAGTAAATCAGAAATGTGAACTTTTTATTCATTCATGGACTTTCAGGATTTGGGTGGGACGACGGATGGAAGATTAGCAGCTGAGAGAGCCCTGTAAGAAGCTTTTCTATGAAAAGGAAAGAAATGTTACTGGTCTTAAATATCCTGTGGCTGTTTCTTGTCATCATGTACACTTCAGCAGCTCCCAGACAGCTCGATTTCTTTTCTCAGAGCACTTCTGCCCCAGTTCCTGCAGTGGCTCCTGGCTGTTCTGGGCAGCAGGAAAGCTCAACAGCAAATTGCTGTAGGATATCAGAGGAAGAAGTGAAGTCAGCCGTTTATAGTCAAGCTGGTAAATAAAGAAGTTGGAACATCATCCCAATTTATTTTCCCTCCCTTCCCATTAGAGAATGTTTTTCTACAGGAGGCGCAGGCAGTGGCAAACTGAGCAACCATAAGGTTGTCATTGTTTTAGCTGTGGCCAAGGACCCTGGTTGGTTAGCTAAACAATATGTCAAGGTATGTTACAATGAACTATTGGATTTGTGTCCCAAGCAGATGAGAAGAGCAAATAACAATGCGTTTAAAACTTATTCACAAACTCCTTGTATCGTTAGAACAGAGGAGAACCCCAAGCTCATGCCTACGTGGAAGCTGTGCTGGACCCTTGGTGTGATTAGCACTGATTTAACTAACAGCTTCTCTGGCCTAACAGTGTGACTGAACAGGGACCGAGGGCCCATTCTCCCCAGTGTTAATTTTTGTGACTCTTTTCTATGACATTTTGTGCATATTCATAGAAGTGCTCATTTGCATGCTAGCCAATCTCTTACAGCTACACAGAGATGTTTATTTATTTTTCTAAGGTGGGGCACTTGCCAGGACAGAAAAACATATTGCACGCTATGTTGTGTTACTGATAAAACAAACACAGCACTCGAATTTAACAAAATAATATTAGCCAGGCTATCAATTTCCCTGCACGTGTTTCTTCAGCAGTTTGAGGAGCTAAAAGGAAAAGTAGGCTGCAGAGCTGATCCCTCTGCCCGAAGGCACAGAGCGCTTTGAATTGTTTTGACAATGGTTTGGTTCATGTTATTTCATCACAGTAGGGAATAAAGTCCTCTGCACCAGAGAAGACATAACAGGGAATCACAGCCAGGCTTATAAGCATCAGTTTATGGAGGGGAAATGATGAGTTTGTCTCGTTTCTGTTTAACCTTCTTGTTTCTGAACGGGCTCTGAGTTGAAGCTGCATGGGGGGCAGGGAGGGGCTGGAGCCACAGCCCCCAACTCCTACGTTAATAACAGCATGACCCTTGATGAAAAAATATGAAAGACCTGAGCAGTGATTTCCGTAATGTTTGAAGCCGACACTTCACGGTCCGGTGTTTCCTGTAGAAGAATTAGCTTGAGAGCCAGCTGCATCCCACTGAGTTATGTTTTAATCACTAGCAATGTAACTACAATAAAAGGGGACACTCGCTGCCTTTAGGGTACCAGTTCTCTCCGCTGTGCTGCATTCATTAGAACCAGCATCTCCTGATTAGCTGCAGGGAGACCCCTGGAGTCATATTAATCCCGCCAATTCAGGCAGTTGCTGCAGCTCTGCAAGGATGCGGCTGCTGACTGCAGGATTACAGAGATGCTCTGCTACTTGGTTTAAGCTCATCACAGGTCCAGAGGCAAAAGAGGTGAACCTCTTGTGCTGGGTGGGCTCCACAGAGGTGCAGCGGTACCCTCACGCACCCGGGCAGGTCAGCAGCAGGGCTGGGAGTGTTCCCAGGAGCTGGGAATAGTGACCACAACCCTCATGATCTCAGAAGCCTTCCAGCACCAAGACCTCTCCTCCAACCAGTCACCTACTGCCCACTTGAGTGGAGAGCACAGGGCACATGTGCGTTCGGGACAACCCCACTCCGGCACCTGGAAATCCAGGGAAAAGACAGCAGGACACTCTCCAAGCGATGTCCTGTGTTGAAACCCAAGCAAGCAGCACGCAGAGCATGTCCCAGGTCAGGGGGGACCTGTGTGTGCTCAGGAAGGCTGGTCTTTCCAGACTGTGCCAATACACCTCTCCCGTGGGTCAGTTGGCATGAGCAAGGGAGCCAGCACTTCTGCACACAGCCGTGCCCATCAGATAGGTTCCTGACCACGCTGCTGTTGGCTGAGGCTCGGTGACGCTAGGAAGATTTATCAAATGGGGCTGGGCAGCCCTTACTTCAAAGATACGTCCAAAGTGACAGAAGTAAGCCTGTAGTTTTTCCAAGGAAGTTTCTGTCAGGCTTTAAAACACTTTGCAGCAGATTAGTCAGCATTTCAGATAAACACAAACTTGCAGCAAGAAGGACCAGGCTCTACTTTCAAATTAAAACTCCCTGGCTAGGAAGGAGAGCCATGGATATGCT
>NW_010235567.1:5244-5706 GCF_000690775.1 Eurypyga helias
GGGTCGAGCCTGGAGAAGGGAAGGCTCTGGGAAGACCTCAGAGCCCCTTCCAGCACCTGGGGGGCTACAAGGAAGCTGGAGGAGACTTCTTCCAAGGGCCTGTAGTGACAGGACAAGAGGTAACGAGTTTAAATGGAAAGAGAGAGATTGAGATTGGAAATCAGGAAGGAATTCTTCCCGTAGAGGGTCGGGTCACCTGAGCATGCCCAAACCTCCCACAGACCAGTGCAGGCACAGTGTGGCAATGCACCACATCGAAGAGCTCCAGGCACCAGCTGGAACACATGAGCACCCACTGGTGAGGCTGCCCTCATCCCAGAACAGCAGTGATGTGAAAAACGTAAGGGTGCAGCCACTAAGGAATATTAAAGACAGCAGAAAGCATTTAGAAATGGAAGTGGGTGAGGAAAAGGGTCATGGAGAGCATGGAGGATGAGTTGGGGTTTAAGGGAACTTCAGAGG
>NW_010235567.1:5744-6505 GCF_000690775.1 Eurypyga helias
AGGAAAGAGGCTGAACCCAAAGCCCCGGGTGAAGACATCACTCAGCTTTAGGGGCTGAATATCCACAGTGACCACCCCAGCGGAGGTCTCACCTCCGGACCACCCCTGGGTCCTTTCTGCACCCCTTCAGCACTCGAGGAGGAGATCATAGAATCATAGATTCATAGAATCATAGAATCATAGAATGGTTTGGGTTGGAAGGGACCTTAAAAGATCCTCGCCAGTCACCGTCTCTGCCTGTGCCACCCAGGGAAGGGGCCATCCAGGGCTACCTTGCAAGGTAGACTCACAAAATGCCTGAGGATAAGCCCCACTTTTCTTCCCCACAACACTTGGGAGGCACTCCAAGATCACTGTGATAAATAAATACATGGCTAAACGCTGCTGTGTACTAACAAGCTGGCTGGGTGGGAAAGATTTCCCTGGCAGTTTGCTTTCTTTGCTGCTGTTCAGCTGTGGGCAGCATGAGCTGGGAGTTGTATTGATTGTTCTGCTTGTAATTTAGCATAAATGCAAATGCAGGTTGAGACCCAGCATGTTCTGTTTAGTAGAAACCATGAAAAGAAAAGGAAATTGCTATAAATTAAATGCTCCTGTCTCTTCAGGCATTGAGATGGAGACTCTGATTTATTTTAGCCATGGCAGAGAGAGGCGGTAACAGCAGAACACAACATTTATTTGAGAGGGATTCACAAGAAGCTTGTATCAGTAACTAAAGTGTTTTATCCTAGTGAGTATAATCATGGACTCATGGAATGGTT
>NW_010235568.1:0-382 GCF_000690775.1 Eurypyga helias
TCCACCAAGGAATCCTTGCACTTACTTGCACTTACAACTTCTAAGTGGATAGGATCTTTTAAATTGAATTACAGTGATAACAAAATTCTGTTTCAAATAATAATTTCTGAAATTGTCAATCCACAGAAAATGAATATTTTTTTTTCCCTTCTAGTTAAACTAATTGTGAATGTGACCTATGTCCTTATCCATTCATTATAAAGAGTTAAAGAATAAAAATGTGAGTGACTATGTTTACCCTAACTTTCTTTTCTTGATAAAAATATATTTTTGCTGTATTAAGGAGGGTTTTATGGTGTTGGTGTTTCATGACCATCACAGTTGTAATGTTAAAAGTAAATATCAATTTATCATAGTTTTACTGCTATCCTGGGGTGACTCA
>NW_010235568.1:399-4734 GCF_000690775.1 Eurypyga helias
ACATTAAACTTAAGGGAGGCCTACAGGAAAGATGGGGAGGGACTTTTTATGAATGGGTGTAGTGATAGGGTGACGGTAATGGTTTTAAACTGAAAGAGGATAGATTTAGATTAGCTGTAAGGAAGAAATTCTTTCCAGTGAGGGTGGTGAGACACTGGCATGGGTTGCCCAGAGCTGTGGATGCCCTATCCCTGGAAGTGTTCAAGAACACATTGGATGAGGCTTTGAGCAACCTGGTCTAGTGTAAGGTATCTCTGCCCATGGCAGGGGGGGTCAGAACAAGGCAATCTTTAAGGTTTCTTCTAAACCAAACCATACTATGATTCTCATCTTCTCCTCCATCCTCTCTTACCTCCCACCCAGGTAATTAATTCATCTTGCAATAGTAAAAACAACAACAACAACAATAATAATAATAATCCATTCAAGTTTGAGTTTATCCACTAGGAAGGTGAGAAAGGGCCTTTCATTTAAAAACAAGCTCTGTGAAAAAGAAAACTACCAGTGTGTTACAGAACTACTGAGACATCTTCAGAAGAATAACAAGGGATTTACATTGAATTTAATAGGAGCTGTGAAAAGCAGTGCTTTTGCTTGCTTCACTCTTCAGTGGACAGCAATTGTCATTTATTTCTGTTTGCCTGAAGTTGTGAAATAGACTTGAAAAGCAAAACAACCAATTTGATTTCTCTAGCTCAGGAACTATCACAGTGGTTTTTTTAAGCTTTATTTCTTCAGTGCACATGAATATGAATGATTGAAGAGTCTTCATACAGGTGGATGTGCAAAATAAAGAAAATGTAAATGTCTGCATCAGACATGGATTTATAAAGACTGATTAAAATTGCTGTTGCATAAGCAAGTTATATTAACAGTTGTTACTGTAGGGTTTCATTTGCACTTTCCCTGTTCATAGGGAACATTTCTTCTTTGAAAGGATCTGCCACCTTGCTAAACCATTAACATTTTTCAGATGGTGAGATTAGACTCCTAACAACTTGCAGATGACATTCAGCCATAGCAAACCCTCCTCAGCTGTTGACAGTTTGTCTAATAAATGTGTATACTGCTGACATTTAGACAAGAAAATGTCTGTGAAATGTGTATTCTTATGGAATGTAGCTGCAGCTGATCTTAAGCTTTCTCCGGCTTCAGTTTTGGTGGGGTCTTTCTGTGTACATACATATGCCTTGTAGTTTGTTTGAAAACTTTCATAAGCAGAAAGATTATGATCTACTTAGTTCCACAAAAATATACAAAATGTTGATATATAAGTTAATTTAAAAACTGAATTTTCAGAAGAATTTAATGAATTATTCATGATGAATGTTTTGCCTCATTTTCTGTTTGCAAATTGTACTTGCAAAGATATTATTCTAATAATATTATTCAGCCTTCTTCTCAATGTAATTTCTACAAATAACTCCTTCGTGTAAACAATTCATATGAAAGTTTTTAGAGATATGAAATTTAAGCCTATTTGATTGGAAAGATTACACACATTTCTGTTTCCAGGTTGGGATAGATCTAAATCAAGTGCCTAAATAATTTATTTAAAATCCATTGTTTTGAATTATATTTCAGCTAGCAACTTCTTGCTTGCACTTTTGAGTGGAAGAAAGTCTGCAAATAAACCAGGCTCACTTAAAAAGTCCAGATAATTAAGGGAAATATTTTGTCCACATTTTCACTGCCACTTGTTGCAAACAGACGACCTTCATTTAAAAAAATGAAATGGCAAATATTAGGAAGGAGGATACATTTTCCTCAGTTTTCAGACATTTAGTTTTTTAAATGAGCAATTCTAGTGATTTTTATTGTTCTGCAAATTCCTTAAGAACACTTTCCTTAGACTCATTTTTTATAAAGTGCCGATTATTTTAAAAAAGATTAAGATTTATTTTCCTTCTCACAGGCACGTTGATCTCGGATTAATTGATTATATAGTAAGACACAGAGTTACTAACCAGCTGTGATCAAATATTCACAGATTAATTGTTTCATCATTTTATCTGAAGACACTTTGTAAATTTTTCTTATGAAAGTATTGTGGTTTGATCCCAGCTGGCAACTGAGCACTACACATCTACTCATTCACTCACTCCTTTCCCACCCTCCCACCCTACCCTCCAGTGGGAGAAGGGAGAGAATCAGAAGCAAAAGTAAAAAAAAAAAAACCTCATGGGTTGAGATAAAACCAGTTTAATAATGGAAATACAATAACAGAGTAATAACAATAATAAAAAAAAATAATGCACAAAAGAAGTGATGCACGACACAATTGCTCACCTCCTGCTGACTGATGTCCAGACAGTTCCTGGGCTGCCCCTGGCCAGCCTTCCCTAGTTTCTGTACTGAGCATGACTGTCATATGGTATAAAATACCTCTTTGGCCAGTTTGGGTTAGCTGCCCCTGCTATGCTCCCTCCCAGGTCCTGGTGCTCATTCTCACTGGCACAGCATGGAAGCTGAAAGTCCTTGACTTAGTATAAGCATTGTTTAACAACAACCAGAAGATCAGTATGTTACCACGATATTGTTATGGTAAATCCAAAACTCAGCACTATACCAGCTACTAGGAGGAAGATTGTCCGTGCCAAAATGAGGAGAGAAAGGTGATTTTGAAATTCCGCAGTAAAGTTTTTAATATGTTTCATTTTGCTGTTTAAAGCTTAGTTAACTTTACAGAAACTTGGTTTTATTTGTAGTTATTTTTCTCTGAACTAATAATTCTAAATATCAGCTTTATCTGGTTGTATGAATGTTCAGCCTGTAACTGACTTTTTTTTTCCTTCCTGTTTAGTCAGATGACTTCTTATTTCTAGCAATTCATGGCTTGATTAACATAAAAATCCAAAAACATAAGCTAGAAAAATTACTTAAAAAAATAAGATTAACATTAAAAACCTTTGTGAACTGCAGAAAACCAGCGTAATTCACACAGAATTTGAGTTACACAGGTTTCTCAACACAATTTTCAAATTTCACGCTGTATCAAATTCCTATTATCCTCCTACTTTTACAGCAAAAATTTAAGTCTCAGTGTAAAAAAAAAAACAAAACCCAGCAGATTTCTTCAGCACTGAGTAATGTTTTAAGAAGAAAATGAGAAAGTTAAAATCAATGCTATTTAATATGTGATTACTGGCCATTGCAATACAGGATAAATTTTCTTAAATTCGATAAAGCCTACTGTAGAAACAAATTGCTTGAAAGAAAATGCTGCTTTTCTAAGCGTGATATGACAAAAGTGGATTTCAAGGTTGTGTGTCATTGCCATGACATTTTGGCTTTTGGGCAGCTACAGAGTTGAACATAGTTAGGAAGGGACTGGAAATCAGATGACTGAAACTTGACTGACAGATAGCCTGAGGAGTGGACAAACTGTCTGTGTGGTGGCTGCCAGACATGCTATCCCCAAGGGTTAGATCCACAACACATATAAGGAAAAACAAGGGAAAAACCTTCTGTGACCTGAAAAGAAAATTATAGCTTCCAACTGCACAAACGTTAAATTTACCCTAAGGGTTTGTAATTTTATGACAAATGAATATAGCCAATAGGCATTATTGAATGAAGGAAGAGAATTTTGACTATTTTTGACTGCATGAACTGATAGCAAGGAATGGCCTGCAAGTGTAGATGCATTATCTCCTGTCTGAGTGACTGATTTGGTCTAGGAGGGAGCTGGAATGATATCTAAAATGGTGGCTGGCAAAGGTCTTGCTGTTTAAAAAATTTCATGTGAAGATCTGGTTGTGGCTTTAGAAACTGTTTAGTACACATGTAACAGTGAGAAGATGATAGCACGAAAGTCCTTTTCTTTTCCTGTTTTCTTTTTTTTTTTTTTTTTTTTTACATTTGACAACCGAGCAGCAAAATAAGTACCACAATAACATTCAAATAAGGATTACATTGTAAAGGAATAGTAACGTTAATTGGTCAGCAGTAATCAAATACAACAGGTTTGGAAGGAAAAATAATACAAGGAGGAAAAAAAAGAGAACAGCTAGGAATAAACAAAACACTTTGATTCACTTGTGAATTATCAAGCTAGTGGATACAAATTATTTGTAGTAGCTAACAACTTATCCTTCCAAAAATGTGTTTTATCAAATTTCCTCGTGGGTCATGCAATAGATTTTTTTCTCAGTTGACGTTCACAGTCATCTCCATACACATGCCAAAGTACAAGTCTTGTATAAGTATTAAGGAACTTATTCTATAAGCTCGTGCTGCGTTTGCATCCCACTTCCCCATCAGAGTGACTGCAATTTTCTAGTCTTCCATACCATGCAATTATATCTTCCAAAATGGAGCCCAGATAAAGGAAAG
>NW_010235568.1:4751-7070 GCF_000690775.1 Eurypyga helias
GTGGCAACTTTTTGAGACCCAGGACAAATTCAGACTGTGTTAAAATTACTTTGTTGGGTACCAGAAAAATATAACCAGGTTTCATAGTCCTTCTAGTTGTAAAACATCTCCTCTGTTAACTGAATGCCCTTAAGAGCCACTAGAGATTGTGTGTACATGTAAAATATTAAACAAATCATTTTTTTTCATTCCTGTACTTTCCATTTTGGAACAGGAAACTTTACTTGAGAGTGCATTGACTGGTCTCAGCAAAGATATTGCTTCATGGTCTCAAGTATACATCGGTTAGTGCCCACTTGTTGCTTAAGTATATAGTGCAATGGGACATCCTTCTAATACTGGCTTCTTAGATTCTGAAGTCCTCTTAAAAATATGATGGAAGTTTGTCAACTATAGCTGGAAATAATTTTCTTTTCCAATGAGTATCAGCTGTTGGCTAGGGACAAAAAAGAGATTTCTGCTCAGTAGCTGGACTTTTTTGGTGCCTATACAAAACATCATAAGGGTTCAAAGTCAGCCCGGCAACAAATAAGCTGTGGGAAAGTATATGCTGGGATTTGATGGCCTGCATTCAAATAATTATCCATTTCATTAATACTTAATGTTTTGATACTTTTATCTTTTATTAAGTTGTAAAGAATACGAAGTTTGATTCTCTTACAGAGGAGTAATTTGTATGTCATATCAGTGGGGCTATGCTGGTGTCACCATTTATGAATGTGGCATGACAAAAATGTCTCATTCTGGTTTTGTCCTTAGAAATATTGTAGAGGTGTCGTTGAGAAGAGCTTAAAAGGAAAATTCAATTGCAAACCAAAGGCAATTAAAGCCACAACCAAACGTACATGTCTGTGTCTGTGGTGAAAGGATAAAAAAGGAGAAACCTTAGTTTTATAGACTTATTTCATGGCAGGTGTCAAGACATTGATATCAAGGTGCTAGTAGAAATTTACAGGTGTTTTGCTTCCCACAATTCATTATACAGGAAACAGTGGGTGGTCAGAGAATGACATAAGCAGTGATATTCTGGAGAAACCTGAGCAGCTGTTACAGTAGAAGTAGCAGCTTCAGTAGATCGAATCTTTAGCTATTCCTAATTATTTTTTTCACCTTTGTGTTTGACATTTGGGCTAATATTGTCAGAGCAGACGTGAAGGAAGCACTTGAAGCTCTTGTATGTAATTATTCTGGGGCAGAATCATATCAAGCTGAATCAGTGCTTTGCCACTGCAAGTATATTATTTTCTGATAAAAAGTTGCAGCAGATTTAATAAACATTTGCATAAGAAACGTAGGTTCTAAAGGTTGAGAAAACAGTGTCTAAACATGCTGAGCAGCTCTGCATGGGACAAGTACAAGCTTTTCTACTCTGACATGAAGCTCTTGGATCAGGGGAACACTGAAGCATGGTATGAAAAATGAAACTAGGATTTCTGATTTACTCTATGCTCAATCATAATCTTAGCTGAAAGTCTGGTCAAAGAATAGGTTAATGCTCAGATGACCACTGAGGTGGTCAGCCTGCAACATAGGCTGTCAGACCGAGGCACAAGTTGATGTTATTAGCCTCTGCCCATCTGGACCCAGCTCCCTCCTGTCCTCAGCAGTGGAAATACCCAGGTTGCTTATTTTGATAATGTTCCTAGTTTCTATTCCTAAAGCATCTGTTCCTGTCTCTTCTAAATATACCATTGATTTTAACAAAGCAGCAGATTAAATTTCAGCAACAAATACAAATGCAGGCATGTAGCCTGAACTAATGCCACTGTTAAAACATATGCTGGTATGTGCTCTATCCCACCTTTCTGTCAGTGCTGCTGTAACTTCAACTTTGTCCCTAACTATGGCTGTGATGGACAACCCTCATTAGTCTCTGGAACAAAGGTAGCTTATGCAGCCTTATGGCTTCTGTACTCCCTTTCACCTTATTAAGTTTTAGTTATTTTTTTGGCTTTTCATGCTTAAACCATAACCTTAAATGGTGACCCCAGTGAGCTGTTAAACTTCATGCGTACAGGTTCATAACTTTACCCTTGGAGCTCCTCTCACCCTCCCTCTCACCACAACACGTCACTATGTGTGCCCATGGGTTTCAATGCCAACAGCCTTCAGTTACTGTTCCACTTCAGATTCCCTCCTAATCCCTGATTGTTTGTTCCTCAAGTACTCATGCTCTTGTCAGCTCTTTACCTCAGATAAAGCTTTATATAAAAGCTCCGTTTCTAAACATAATCAATTGATTTCCACACCTAAACCACATTTTCCCTTTCAAATTCAGTCCACTCTACTCATATGCCATATATATCTATATATGTATAT
>NW_010235569.1:0-6597 GCF_000690775.1 Eurypyga helias
CTCCATGCCGGAGTCCGGGCTGCTGGAGAGGAAGTCATTCTCGTTGTTGTACTCCAGGATCTTGCCTGTCCTCACCGCGATGTGGGTCTCGATCTCCTCCCGGGCGCGCTCAACATTGCCCGGCGCACCGGTGATTTCAAAGACGGGGTCCCGGTCCCGGCTGGGCGTGATGATGTAGGTGTTGGTCTGCTGCTGAATCCGCTTGATGGTGGCTCCTTTGGGGCCCACCACCAAGCCCACCACGCGGTAGGGCACGCGCACCCGGATGGTGACTTGCCCCGGCAAGGTGGGAGCACTGCCAAAAGTGGTGCCAGCCTTGTTGCGGGAGGCCCTGATCATGGAGAAGTGCTCGGCAGCGGAGATGATCTCCCGCCGGGCCATGGCCACGTCCTCCCGCCGTCCCGTCACCATGAAGACCGGCTCCTCGCCTCTCACTGGCGTCTTGATGTAGGTGTTGGTCTTTGCCCGCAGGGCTTTGATCTTGCAGCCTTGGGGAAGAGAGAAAACAAGGCAGGGAGGTTAGAGAGGCTGTCCCACCGCCCGCGCCTCTCCTCAGCAAACCAGGCCAAGCCGCCATGTTTTCAGCAGGCCCTGCGCCACACAGCAGCCACTGCCTGGGGGCCTAAAATGAGGGAACGTCCCTTTGCCCCCTAACCCTGACAGGAGGAATGCCAGAGGAAGGATTCCCCTTCATCGCCCCAGTGAGCTCTTCCCTCTGGAACTCCCCGTGCCCTCATCCTCAGGTGGGTGTCGCTATTTTGTGATGCCTCCCATCACGCGATCCCCCTCAGCTGCCTGCCTTGAGAAACTGGCCATTCCTCAGCAATCACCCCTCAGAGACCTCCCTTTCACACACCCACAAGCACCGGGGCATCGGGAGGGATTCAAGCCTTCCCCACGGGCCAGCGGTCCCTGTGAGAATGGCTGTCCCTGCTAAGGCCCAGGCCCCGCCATGTTGCCCCTCAGAGAAGATGGCCGCCCTGGCTCCTCTCTCACCAGGGCCCATGAGAGAGGCTGGAGATGGCAGGAGAAAGCAAGGGGATGCCAAGTCCACAACCAGGCGTGGCTGATGCGCAGCCTCTTCACCACCCCACACCAGCTCAGGGGGAGCACAAGGGGACAGACATCTGCCATAACTCAAGAGAGCAGAGCCCTCCATGGGGATGTCTACTGTGGAACTTTTGGGGTGAATATACTGTGATCTGGGTCACTTCTGGGGGCGAAGTAGCAGAGATGCAGCCATTTGGGCTCCCCACCTCAGACACGGTGGGACCCAAAAAGTCGGCACTGCTAGAAGCCTGGGGGGTAGCAAGATACCAGCGTTTGCTTTGTGGTCAAAACAGCAAGAAACGGGGCTGGGCTGTGTGCCCACCAGTAGCTGCAGCGAAGGCACGGCCTTGGCTGACTCTCCAGCTGGTGCATCAAACGCTGATGGCCGCAGACCCCACCACAGCGGTCCAGGCACTCGGACCCTCTCCGGAGGTCACTTGCCATGCCGGTGCTTTTGTGTATCAGTATCCACCTCCCTGGAGCCCACTAAGCCCATTCCCCCTGCTCCTTCCAGCTCAGAAAACATCTTTCGGCTTTTCCAAAAAAGGCAAGAGACTTTTCAGTGTACTTTGGCTTCCAAATAATTTTTTAGAGGGGTTTAGAGCCAGCTGTGTGCCTCCAGGTTCCTAGATGACACTAGGATGCCATCAAGCAACTAAATATTTTTACGGATGTGGCACAGTTTTCTGAAGTACATCTGGAAACCCTCCCTGCTGCCGTCCCTCTGTCCTCGCTCTCCAAAAGCCTCACCCGGTGCCTGGAGGCATTTTCAAACCCCGGCACCAAGTTCCCATGCAGACTGCGGTGTCCTCTGTGGGGAGGTTTGCTCGAAGCCCAGGTTTCAGAACATGATTCTCCAGGGCCGGTGGAGAGGTGATGCATTTCTGCTAGCGCAGATGCAGTAAGGCGAGCATTTTGCCCTGGTTTCCCAAGGATTCAGGTGTCTGACTCGGAGCTCATGAAACAAGAGGATGAAGATATGACACTGAAACCTCTGTGAGGTTCCCCCACCCCATCTTCTCTCTCCAAAAAGGCGCCCATCTCTTGTCCTCTGACCTCTGACCATCTGACACCAGCAAGTTTTCCTCGACATACTACACTGACATCATACTTTAACACAAGATGACCTGCAAACGATGCTTCTGCAACCAAGAAATTAAGGTTCCTCAGCTCGTGGGCTGGAACATTAGTATTTATACAGATCCTACTAAATAACATCATCTCTCCCAGCGGGGAGTTCAGGGCTGCCACTCACTTAGTGCTGCCACTTATCTGCAGCTCAAGAGACAGACTTGTGACATCGGGGTACTTACAGGAACGTAACGATCCCACCACCACGTATCATCAGCACGAATCGAACCCCGCACCTTTTGTGATAGAAACGGAGCCTCGTGCCACTACGGCTGACAAGAACAATTCCCCGCGCTCGCAGCGGTGGCAGGCGCCGTGCACGCTACAACCCACAGCCACAGCTGCACAAAGCATGCTCAGCCCGGCAGCGCACGTTCGCAGCTCGCACGGGCACCGGGGTGCAGCCTCGCCGAGCAGCAGGAGACCGCGCGCACACGAAACCTCCCGGCAGAGCTTTGGAACCCCACCGCCTGTCAGAGGGTCTTGGCATTGGCGTAGGACACGTGCCGGTAAATCCTGACTTCGCTGTCGACTCCCCGCGCGGCTTTTAAGTCCGCAAAGCTACTTCAGCTCCCCGAGCCCCAGTGCCCCAGGTGTGGAACGGGAGGAATAGCTGTACTGGGCGCCGGTACGGCGAAACTTCCTGCGATGCTCAGCATCGCGGTGTTGCTGGGTTAAACCCATCTCTAAACCACCGATTTCACGTTCCTGGGGAATGGGAATGCTGGAGCTGACCCAGAGAAGGAGCTGCGCAAATCCCCCAAATACAAACCAAATTCCCCCCCGGCCAAGCCCGACGTAGCTCACGTTAGTCCCCACCGAGTTTGCACCCTGGAGTTCACTTGCAAAGCTTTGTTCAGTAAAGTTTCTCACTGGTTGGTGTGACCCAGCGGTCACCTGCAGTGTTGTATTTCTAGTGCTTAGGAAACTCCAAGAACAGGACTTCCCGGTGACAGGCACGACACAACCGTTGGATAAAACCACGGGATAAAGCTTCACCCCAAGGAGCCCGTGAAGGGCGGGATAAAACAGAAAGGGTTCACCTACGCCCTCCCGCAGCCCAGGGCAGGGTCGGCTCTCCCTGGCCCATCCCTGGCAGACATTTCCCTGCTCTGCTCCTATGCTGCTCGCTCCAAAGATGGAGATTCCATCTTAGGAAGATTAACCGAGATGCCACCATTTCCCCAGGGGTATCACCGGAGCGTCGCGTGGAAAGAAAGGGGGTGTTAGCAGCGAGCATCCACGCTGATCCGTGTGTCGCCCCACATGGAAGCAGCGTTTGCCAAATTCCTTAGTGACCCCCGTTCTGCCTCCCGGGAGCGCGAGGCTTGCTCCCGTTTCCAAAAGGACCACAGGTAGGCGTTCCTCAGGGCTGGACTCGGGCTCCGCGTTTTTCTAAGCCACCACGGGACAATGACTGCATGTGGGGGAGAGGGATCTGAGCCCAGCACGACGGGAAACAATCAAGGAGGTGACAGGGAGGGTCAGGCAAGCAGAGCAGTGACAAAGGACAGGGGCTCCATGCTGGGGACAGATGGAAGGAAGCGGTGGCAAGGAATACACATGAATGAGGGCAAACGTAAGCGAGTTACGCGAGCTGGAGAGGGTGGGAGGGAGTTAGGGGTGGAGGAAAGGCGATGGAAATTGAGAGAGAGGCACGTTGTGATCCCTCGGAGGCAGGAGGGGAGATAGGGGTGTGGAGGCAAAGGAGAGACACCCCAAAACGGCAAAAGGGAGATGGGCAAGGAGAGAGCGTGGCGAGAGGGGGAGGGAGGATCTAGAAACGGACAAAAGGACGCATGGTGCAGTCGATGGTGTGAGAAGCAGGGGGAGGAGGAGGGAGGGTCTCCGTGCAGGCCTGCAGACAGGAAAGCCAGCTTTGCCGAGACAGACAGATGGGGGATCCTGTGCTTAAAAACTGGAGAAAATAACCCCGCAGGAAATTAGACCAACTCCATCAAGACCAGCAGCCCAGCAGGTTCAGTGGCCCAGATCCCTCGCAGCTCTAAATTGGTGCAAAGAGGCCAAGCCACCAGCAGTATAAACCCAGGTAACTCCACCAACTTCCCCGAGAGCTGCGCTGATTTACACCAGCTACAATCAGGCTGGGCTCGAGTCTGCTTTACACACTTCGTGCCAAGGCTCCCAGCCCATCTCAGCCCCAGCCCTGACCTCGCTTCGCACAGCTGAACAGGGGCTGAGCCGCCCTGGGCATCGCTCCGCTCCTGACAGCGCAGCCAGGTCAGGATGTGGCCCGTTATACCCTGGCCAGGTGGGCAGCACGGGCCTATCTGCTTTTTTCAAATGAGATTTGGCCTGTATGCGTTACTTTTTATTTCTTTTAATGAAAGGTTTTCTTCGTGTGTAACTGAAATTTGGAAACAACATGCAACACACGGCTTTACCTGGTGGATTATTAAAAAGGGAAAGAACTGCCTAGTAGCTGGTGTTAAAAATGTAAAACTAAGGAGAAAAGGACCTATACAAACTATAATAATATATAACTTTGCCGTAGTGTTCTACTCTTTAAGGCAACGTGCAGACATCAGCTAATTGATCCCTGGCAGACTCCTGCCAGTTAGATTTTTATGTTAGAGAGAGAATTACGCCCTTTCTTCTTGTGTTTCCACCACCTCGCTTCTATTATTCTGTTTTTTTGCCAATAACACAGATCCCAAAGCATTTTGCAAAAGGAGGCTTGTATGATTATTCCCTCCCCCCACCCCTTTTTCTTTTTAAACTTCAGTTAACTGATTGCCAATTGACTCCAAGTAAATGTGTTTGCAAATTACCCCAGTAAGCCACAACTGTTAACATCCAGGAACAAACCCTTGAGGACTGCGGAGCCTCCGGCACCCAGACCAGTTATCCAAGCAGAATTAATGCGGAGAGCAGCTAGCTCTGGGTAATAAATAAATAAATAAATGGAGTCTAGACATTGCCAAACTGGGGAGGGATGGTGGGGAGGGGGATCATGGGGGAGATTTGGATGCACAGCCACACTCTCCTCTCTGCTTACCCCTGCATCGGGGGTAAACAAATCCATCAAAACGAGCAGAAGAGGTATCAAGAGCTTGGTCCACGTGTCCGCAGCTACGGAAGTTGCTCAGGAGGGCAACAAGGGTGTAGGATGCCCCCGATCCGACCACCGCTTCCTTAGCGCGGACCCATCCCAAACCTCTTCTCACTCAGAGCGGCGTAAAACCGAGGTGCGTCCATGGGACCTCGCTGCGGTTTGCACCGAGGCTCCGTGCGCCGCTCGGGCAGCGGGAAAAGGCTGGAGCGGCGCATGGGATGGATGCGTGCTGGATGTGCCCACTGCACCACGTGCGGTGTGAACGCCAGCAGAAGGACAGCGCGATTGCGCCCACGGAGCAGTTCCATCGGGTATTTTACTTCATCAGAGTTAAACCCAGTGACGACCTTCTCCTTACAGCTGCCACAGGCCCCATCCTGCGCAGGTACACGCCGCTACCGATGCGGTCCAGAGGGTCTTGCCTGGCACAAACTGGCACACCTCCAGCACGGGCCAGTCTATGCCCAGAAGCGTGGGCTTCACCCAAAAGCCCAGTGGGTGCTGTACCAGCTTCCGGCAAACAGCTGAAGAGCCAGCCCCAGGGTGGGGTTTTTTGTTTGGTTGGGTTTTTTTGTGGTTTTTCCTTTTTTTAAACACACCACACAAATCATCCCAGGTTCTTACATTTCTTATTTTCATCAGACAGAAAATCAGCTCTACAGACAAAAGGTTTTTAGCCCTCTTCTCATTTCTATTACGGCACCTTTACACAGCACTGGTATAAATTACACCTGTAAATACCCCTCTTAAGACATTCTGACATTGCTGGTGCGGTATAAGAGAGCCTAAGGGCAAATTAGGACTTGGTCTTTTCTCTGTTATAAAATTAAAGAGGACCATAAAATAAACAACCCTCAAATATCTCTGGTAAGGTGGGGCACTCTTTTCCCATTTAAGATGAAAGCTGTGTTAAAAGACAGGCACACAAAGAACATCACAAATAAACCCTCCTGAATATCTGTGGGGTAAGATTTTGCTGCATTGAAAATCTGATGAAAGTGGTGTCAAAAAACACAAACGCACACAAAAGGACCACAAACAAACAACTAAATCCCTTTGCATTGAGGTTTTATTGTACTGATGAGGCAAGTTGTGTTTACAAGAAGGGGGAAAAAAAAAACCCAACACACCACCACCCCAGGAAAATAAGCAACCACCTCATTTCAGCGCGGTGATTTTGAGCTTTTTCATGCAGCCATGAAAGTTGTTTATTAAAATAAAAGGGCAAAAGAAGAAAAGAAGAAAAAGCAACGCGACCCAAAAAGCAACAACCCAGACGCCACAGACAATCACCGCCTTGTGCGGTGGAGGAAAGTTGGGAAGTCGGGCTGGAAGCCCCC
>NW_010235570.1:0-3495 GCF_000690775.1 Eurypyga helias
GGCTGTGCCCTCCCACTGCCTTTATTCACCCAAGGGAATATCTTTTTCCCTACCATGCCAGCACCTTACCTGTGCCGTTCCGGGGGGGCCCCCGGGCCAGCCCCTCGCCCAGGGGGACCTGCATGCCCATGAGGCCGTCCGTGTGCTCGGAGGGGCCATGGCCCGGCTGCTTCAGCAGGTCCGTCAGCGTCCTGGGGAGAGGGCGAAGGGGTTGTTAGGGTGATACCCCATTCCCCTGGCCCCACCAGTGCACCCCAGCCCTGAAACCCCATCCTTGGAGGCAGAGCTGGGCAGCCTGGGGCTAGGGAACGGCTGCTGGGGGCAAGGAGCGCACCCAGCGTTTGCACAGGGGCTGGTGAGGCCCCTCTGCACAGGGAATTGGGGACTGGCTTGGGCTCAGCCTCCCCGGGGCCGGGAGCACCGGTGGGTGAGGGCGCCGAGGTAGACACATGGCTCAGAGCAGGCTGCAATGGTGTGATGACCCGAGCCAGAGGAACCCAAACTGACAGCGCTGGGGATGCTCCCCTGGAGCGAGAACCTGGTAGAAGGGGAAAGAGGAGGCAACACCTCCACTTGAGTCCCTTCAAAGCGGAGAAGACCCCGAGGAAGGGATTAGAGAGGCGGTTTGTGCTTCTTCGGGAAGGAGAATGAACTAGCGGTGGCCTCCGGCGCACGCGCTGTCCGTGTGCAGTGCCCTCCTTATAAGTAACGGCATTAAACATTAAACACCGTTACATAAGATAAAGCCCTATTTCGTCTAACATTCATGGACAGCAATGCTGCAGTCCCACCGCCGCGCACCGCTGGTGCCAGAGTGGGACACACCGCCGGTGCCGGAGCAGGGCACTCCGGCGATGCCGGAATGGGGCACACAGGTCGTGCTGGAGTGGGGCGTGCCCACGTGGCATTGCAGCCTTCAGCAGCAAGTCCCAGGGCAGGACGGGATGCTCCTGCCATCCTGGGGCTTCACGATGAGGAGCCCCACTATTCCCCCTGTAGAGGACTGCAAGGTCTGAGGGGTGTCCTTCCTTTTTTTGGCTCCTTAATCCCCGGCTCGCTGTCAGCATGCTTCGCACCTCAAAGGCTGCCTCATAGCAAGTGGATGGACGATAGAACAGCAGATTAAACTCAGTGTGGATAAATGCAAATCGGAGAGGAAGGGGGAAATAATCCTGACTTGGTGGATGAGTCAGCTCATGGCTCCGAAGCACTCAAAAGCCCAGCAAAGCCGGTGCGGGAAATTTCCAGGGAAGGCGGCAGGAACAAGGAGGAAAGCAATGCGTTACGCCCAGGCGTGCAGATGCTTGTGGGGTGAGGGCTGTTCCCAGGCCATTTTCCCTCCCGGTTTGGATCCAGTTAACATCACGGGGTGATGGCAAAAGCAAAGCTACAAGGGAGAGCTGCTTGCCCTTTGGGTTCATTTCACATCATTCTTGGGGAGCTTTGGGTAACAACACCCCTGGGATCACTTAATCTCCAGATGGACCAACAGGACCCTCGTGGAGAGGAACAAATTGAAATGAGGGAGGAACAACCCCTGGCACCAGTATATACTGGGAGCTGACCAGCTGGAAGGCAGCTTGGTGGAAAAGAGCCTGGGGATCCTGCTTGGTGGACACCAGGCTGACCAGCGATGTCCCCTCAGGACTAAGGCGGCCAAGGCTGTCCTTGGCTGCATTAGGCAAAGCGCTGCCAGCAGGTCCAAAGGAGGTGATCCTTCCCCTCTGCTCGGCACTGGGGAGACAACACCTGGAGGGCTGTGTCCACGTCTGGGCTCCCCGAGACAGGAGAGACATGGACATGCTGGAGAGAGTCCAGCAAAGGGGCGCAGAGGTGGTGAAGGGACCAGAGCATCTCTCCTGTGAGGAGAGGCTGGGAGAGCTGGGACTGTTCAGCCTGGAGACGAGAAGGCTCCAGGGATCTTATCCGTGTAGGTGAATATCTGAAGGGAGGTGTGACAAGGACGCGCCAGGCTGACGAGAGGCGACGGGCACAAACCGAAACACAGGAAATTCTGTTTAAATAGAAGAAACAACCTTTTCCCTGTGAGGGTGATCAACCCTGGTTCAGGCGCCCTGTGGCACCTCCATCCTGTGGCTTCTCAAACCGACTCCCGCTTCGTGCCCAGCCAGGCTCCTTTGGGCAGGGGTGCTGCACCCAGAGGCGCTCTGGGCACAAGCCTGGGTGGGCAGTGGGCTGCGCTCAGGCAGGGCAGGGGGGAGGCAAGTCCCCTGAGGCCGTGGGTGCAGGCTGTCAACCTGGGGAGTTGCCGCCCCGTCAGCTCCCACCTTCCCTGGGGTGCACGGCCTCGTCCCCACTGGCTGCTGCCTGCTCTCGCTGTCCCCGGGGCCCAGCGCTCAAACAGGCTTGTTTCACCAGGAAGTTCAATGCGATATGACCTATTTTTTTTAATATATTTCTTTTTCCTCGGGTCTGTTTATGAAAAAAAAATGATGACGCTTGAGCAATCCTTTATCTGTGACTGCCTCTCCAGATAAATCCATCAGTGCTCTTCCTCATAAACCTGCCCTCCGCGCCGACCGCCCAGGGTGTGCGGACGATAACAGCAGCCCTTAACGAGCTATTTTGCTAAGGTGAGAAGCATGCACGAGCCCTGGGGGCTGGCGTCACCCGGACTCACCCCCCCCTTTGCACCACAAGCCGTGCCACCAGCCCGGGCTGCCAGCGTGGCCCCCAGGGTGCCCACCAGTGCGGTGCAGGGGAGGAGGACCTGGAGGGTGACACTGCTGAGGAGCTGCTGTCTCATTTTTTGGGGGGTTTATGAGCCTCAGCCTGCTCCCGTGGCTGGGGGGCTTGGGGAAGGTCAGGCCACATCTCCCCAGGTCACCCAGCAGTCTGTGGCACCAAGACGGCTCTGGGGTGCAGGTGTAAGTGGGGAACACAGGGCAGATGTGGCTTTAATCCTGCCCTGGTCGTCTGCAACAAAAAGCTAAGGACCGGAGCCTCCATCCACCACGGTGGCCAGGGAAGATGAGCGCACGAGCCACGTGTGAAGGTTGCTTGCCACCCAGCTTGCCTGAGCCCAGCCTCCCCTGCGTGGGCACACAACCACCGCTGCAGCAAGCCTCAAGCCTGGTCTTGCCAACGGGTGCAACCCGAGGTCCCCCAAACCAGCCTGCTGCGAGTCCTGCGGCCAAGCGAAGAGGCAGATCCAGGAGCAGTCGTGCCGGAGGCCAGGACAGCTACACGGCAGGAGCGGGCACGCAGCGCTCCATCCACACCACTGGGGGAGCTGCTGGCACATGGAATGGGGATGCCCGTGTAGGAGTGGGACCCAGGGCCTGGCAGAACACCCCAGCCCAGGGGCTGACCCACATCTGGGAGGCCCAAGCTCCGCACCTGGCAAGCCCAACAGAAGACAGGCTGCAAGTCCTGGGCAAGGCAGAGATGGGAGGAGACAGGAGCGCAGACACCTGAGGAGAGAGGATGGAGTGGCAGGTGGAGTGACATTGCCCCAAGCCAGAGGGAACCCTT
>NW_010235570.1:3508-3764 GCF_000690775.1 Eurypyga helias
GGGTGTGCCTGCCACTGGCCGAGCGGGGCGGTGAGGTCTGGAGCAGAGGCGCGGTGGTGGAATAAACGCATGGCACACCGCAACTGCGGGTGGGCTGGCACCCCGGCCGGCTGTGCCGCCTCCGTACCCGTCAGGAGCATCACCCGCACCTCCCCAAAACTGGAGTTTCAGCGGGGACCAATGGCGCTTGGGTGGTGGGAGTGAGCCCACATGGCTGGACACTGGATGGCCCCTGGCCATCCAGGCAGGGGGCCAG
>NW_010235570.1:4206-4878 GCF_000690775.1 Eurypyga helias
GGGAGTGAGCTGGCTGGCCACTGGATGCCACATGGCATCCAGGCGAGGGACAGCGGTCCAGGTCTCCCTCCCTGCCAGAGCTGGGTCCCCTCTCCCCAGAGAGACGGGGCGGCATGTGACGACTTGCCGTGCTGCCTGCAAACACCTTTTCTAGGTCTTTGCAGTCACCTCCTACCGTGGGCGCCGACTGCAGGCATGGCTGCAGGCTGGAGCATTGCCAGAGAAACACACGGTGAGATCGGATGCACAGTGGGGTCGGATTTTGGGACCCCAAGAGTGAAGAGCCAGCATGGGGGGGGTTCGGCTACTTCGTCTGGTGGGCCGGCCAAGCCATCCGTTCCCTCCAGCATCCCCACTGCCCCCCAGGAGGCTGCTCCTCACCCACATCTTCCCATAGGGATGTTCACCCCGGCCATAACCTGCAGCTTTCCCCTGGGAGGTTTTGGGGAGAGGTCCGGGGCGTGTGCCTGCTCTCGTGCAATGGGCACAGCCAGATCCCAGCAGCCCCCAAGGACCTGACGTCCCCGGAGATCCGGGCCCTGAAGAAAAACACGGGCAGGTGTTCCTGACTCAACGCGGGGTTTGGCCAGGCTGCGCGAGTGCCGGGGATGGGTGCCAAGCGTGAGCCGAGCCGGAAGGAGAGGGGCTTGGGGGGGGCGCGCAAAAGGCCCT
>NW_010235570.1:4932-5151 GCF_000690775.1 Eurypyga helias
TGGCGCCCGGCCCCCCAGGGGGACCGGCAGCCGAAGCTGCGTTGGAGGCAGGGGTTGGGGGTGTCAGGACAAGCTCGACAAGGGCTCAGGTGTCTCTCTGGGAGGAGCTGGTGGGGTTTCTGGACCTGTTCGTTCTTCCTGGGCTCCGACCGGGACCGGCACCATGATGAACGAAGTCTGGAGGTGCAGAAGTGATTCACCTTCCCCCACCCAAATGCG
>NW_010235570.1:5190-6885 GCF_000690775.1 Eurypyga helias
TCCCCAGGAGCGGAAAAACCCCGTCGGGAGGGAGGGATGGAATGGAAACCAAGCTGGCCGCGCAACAGGGAGCTGGCCCGAGGCCACAATGCGGTGCCCGAGGAGCAAATGAGAAGCTCCCACCTGAGGCACAGGGAGGGGGGTGAGGTGGCAGTGCCCACGCCTTGGGTACGGGGGCGAGGCAGCTGGAAATAGCCCCACGCTCTCAGCGATGCTGGGACGACCCTGGGCCGACGGGGCGCACAGTGGGATGGCAGCGACAGTATCCCTTTTCGGATGCCCGTGCCATACACCCAACCCCGGCACTGTCTCCACCAGCCTGGCACTGGGAAGCCACACCAGCCTGGTGCCTTGCCTGGTGCCCAGGGCTCCGTGCCCGATGCCCTGTTCCTGCCCTGCCGTGGCTGGCCGGGCTCCATTCCTGTGGATCCATTCCTGTGGAACCGGAGCCGCTTGTGGCTTATGCAGAAGGACACGGGGCATGATGAGACCTCTCCAAATTCCTGCAGTGATGGAGGTGTCCTTCTGCTTTTGTCCCACAAAGGCAAGCAGGGAAAACTCGCCTCCTCCCGCTCTGTATGCCAGTGCCTAAAAGATCTGCAGCTTTGGGGAGAAAAAGCACCGATCTCCCCAGACTCATTGGGAAAGTTTGGACTTGCGTGAGCGGGGACACACACACACGGCACCGGTGGCACAGAATTGATTCTACCCACAGAAAACACCCCCCAAGTGAGCGGCAGCAGCCCTGCTGGGGCTGGTGATGGGAGAGGATGGCAAGACTGTCTGGCAGGGGATGAGGACCTGGATTTGGGTGTCGTGGGGGCTGACCCCACCCCAAGCGCAGTATCTCCTTCCCAGGAGGTGGTGTGAGGGGGAGACCAAAAAAAGACACGGTGGCAGGCGAGTGGAAGGGGAGTCAGGAGGCTGGCAGAGGCCGTATTGATCCTGTCAAGGTGCCAGAGCTTCCTCGGGCGATGCGGAGGGGGAGGTGTGGGCTCGCAGCAGCACCCAGCCAGGCTCTCCCTAAGGGGGCCACAGCATGGATACCCCACCCAAAACTGCCTCGCACAGGTCAGGAGGGCCCTGCGACCCCCATCTGTGCCTGGATACAACCCTTCTCCAAGCAGGGAACTCAGTCTCTGCTCCCCCAGGTGTGTGCAAGGAGGGGGATGGGTTTGGGAATGGGGTGCAGCACGTCTGGAGTGGGGATGCAGCATCCCATGGCTGCCCAAGTCCCAAGTAAGTGGGGGGAGTGGGTACTCCAGCGGAAGGAGAGAGGGTGCCTGTGCTGGGGGGGTACAATCAGGGCGGCTCCCTGATCGTCCCAGTGGAATAATTTCCTCCAGCCCTGCTTTTTTTTAAAGCTAAAATCCTAAACAACATGGCACAGAAATGGGTTTATCACCAGGCTCAATGCTCTCACTGGGAAGACGGGAAGTAGAGCGTGCACCCCACTGCTCAGCGAGGTTCTGGATTCAGCTCAGCCCCCGGCCCCTCTCTCTGTCTCTGCAGCCCTCGCTGGGTCCCCTCTCCAGCCCTCCCCCTTCAATTTGGGGCACCCATGGCACAACCACCTTGGTGAATGCGCCCAGACCCCGCTCCTCTGTGCACACGCATGTGTGCGTGCATGTGTGTGCGCATGCACACACGTGTGCACACATTTCTGCACGGCATGTGTGCTGGGGCAGGCCGAGG
>NW_010235571.1:0-10157 GCF_000690775.1 Eurypyga helias
GAAGGCAACAGCTGCTCCCGAACGCCGGGAAACGGCGTCAGCTGCCGCCCCCCTGGCACGGCCGGCGAGGGAAGAGGCGCCCAGGTAACCCAGGTTTGCAGGTGAAGTACCTGGACCGCGTCGCTCTCCTGAAGAGAGGGGACATCGGTCACCAATGGCATCGCAAAAGGAAATGCACTGTGGAAACGCAGCCTCCATCGACGCCTCCTATTAATTCCCCTTCATCCCCCCCATCTTACAATGAAATTAAAGTATCACTAATCACAGACGGCAGTGGGGATGCCTCGCACACACCGGATCACACTTGCTGGGGAGGTGTATTAGGAAACAGTGGCTAAACCCCACTGCCCATGGGATGGAAGGAGTGAGAGAAGTTGGGAAGATGAATCCAAGGGGTGGATTCCAGGACTCAAGGCTCATGGCCTGCTCACCGCCTCACCCCTGCCTTCTGCCGCGACTAGCCGCAAGGACATCCTCTACTCTCAGTGCTCACCCCTGAGCTTTGAAATGGTTGGCTGTGCTGTGAAAAGCTGCTGTTTGTCGGAAGCACGTGCCCGTGTGGGACGGGGGAAAGCCATGTGTTTACTGGATGCGCAGCTGTCACCCGCTGGCCAAGCGTTTGTAGAGCTCACATCTTCGTGCACTTAGCAGTTCTCCAGCATCCCACCGGCCCTGCTTGCTGGCAGCCCGGATGTGATGTGCTGCCCTGCACCGCCCAAACACCACCCTGGGCCTAACCTGACACCTGGGCTCGCCCTCTGTGCCCTCTGCTCAGCCCTGGGGTCTCCCTGCACGAGTTCCCTGCAGCCAGCCCCCCAGCTGAGGAGGCACGGCACCGGCAGCATGGGAGGAATGGAGCAACAGATGACACCGTGTCCTAACAGGGCTAAAGTAGTTTCTGGAGAAAGCATAAAAGTGACTACGTGCTCCTCATCTTCTCCCCACATCCCCAGCAATGCGTTTTTTCTGTCCTCAAAGTTAAGGTGGTGCATTTCTCACTGTAGGCTAGCACTAGGACAGAAAACTGATGAAAACCCTTTGTTTCTGGTATGCAAAGAACAGACCGTAAATGTTCAAAGCACTGAGTTGTTACAGCACACGCAGAACAAACAAAAGGACATGGGGGGGCACAGGTAGAAAAACTACGGGAATTATGCTGAAAGTGGTGAAGAAACCCTTGATGATGTAGAAATCTGCACGTTTTTCTTGACCCTTCTTTAGGATGCACAGGCAGGATACACACTGTGTAATTCATCATGTTACTGAATCATCATAGAATCCATCCGTCAAATCCATGTCTCTCCAGTTTCGAGACAAGGATGTCGTGCGGGACAGTGTCGAAGGCTTTGCACAAGTCCAGGTAGATGACATCAGTGGCCTGTCCTCTATCCACCAGGGTCGTGACCCCATCGTAGAAGGCCACCAAGTTAGTCAGGCATGATCTGCCCTTGGTGAAGCCATGCTGGCTGTCACCAATCACCTCCGCGTTCTCCATGTGCCTCAGCATGGCTTCTAGGAGGGTCTGCTCCATGACCTTGCCAGGCACAGAGGTGAGACTGACTGGCCTGTAGTTTCCCGGGTCCTCTTTTTTTTCCCCCTTTTTAAAGATGGGAGTTATATTTCCCCTTTTCCAGTCAGTGGGAACTTCACCAGACTACCACGACTTTTCAAATATGATGGATAGAGGTTTTGCAACTGCATCCGCCAGTTCTTTCAGGACTCGCGGATGTATTCCATCGGGTCCCATGGACTTGTGCACCTTTGGGTTCCTCAGGTGTTCCCAAACCTGATCCTCACTGACCGTGGGTGGGTCTCCATTCTCCCAGTCCTTGCATTGACTAGTATGAGAAATAATGAAAGGCCAACCCAGGTATAAATCTCCACTAATTGACCTTTAAATGTATGCAACTATAAGCCTATGAAGGATGAGGATAAAGGCGTGCCCATGAAGACTCTCTCTACCCCAAGATGGCTTGCATAACTCAAAACTGGTTTAATTAGTCACGGGTAATTTACTTAGTGACCCTCTGAAATCCATGTTGAACCAGTGACAATAGCAATGTCAACCTACGTTGAAAATACCTGAACAAGGCACACAGTCCACCTCAGGATTTAAATATGCCGGACTCCTCTTGTAGATCATTTTGTGTACATTGTCTTTTTTATATTTTGGAGGCATATTTAAGAAAAACAACAACAACAACTCCGCAGCACAAAGTCTTAAAAAAGTTGCATAGATCAAAAGATCCCATAGGTGGAAGGGGCAGCACTCCCACTTGCCTTGCCCCCCTGACAATGGAGGTCATTGCTCCTGCGCAGCGATGACTACGCTACTTACAGAAGCGGGTTCTGAGTATCTGCCCTTTTCAGCCTTGCAGTACAGGTAACAGAAACTACACGATGAATTGTGGTGGTCCAAGAGCTGCTTCCTGAGCCGCGA
Organism: Eurypyga helias; assembly: GCF_000690775.1. Classification (NCBI taxonomy): domain Eukaryota; kingdom Metazoa; phylum Chordata; class Aves; order Eurypygiformes; family Eurypygidae; genus Eurypyga; species Eurypyga helias. The sequence continues at coordinate 2,441 of NW_010235571.1, forward strand.
TGTCATCCCTTCTGTGGAGGCAGCAACTTCCATCAGAGGAGCATGATGCATGGCTGCAGCTGTCTTCCCCTCAGCCAGTTGACTTTAATTTGTCTGAGACATAGAGCCTTTGATTTTAAGAAAGGAGACGAGGAAAAAGAGATCTTGCAAAACCCCTTGACTCGAGGAGAAGTTGCTTTAAGAAACAAATTGACATGAGAGAATCACCAATCGCAAGAGATCCATGGCAGGTTATAACAGCTACCGTCTCCTCTGGTCTTGCAATTATACTATCTATTCATCTTTAGACATTCACAAGATGCCATTTTTCCAAGACATTCAATGACTATGACATGCTAAAATATTCCCTGCTCTGCTTCCCTCAGATACACCCCAGCCCTAGATATCACAGGGTTCTTTCAGTGATGCCCATGCCCTTCAGTAATGAATCCCAGGGGCATTTTACAAAAAAACCCAGCTGCAACAAGAGCTTTAGAAACTCAAAACTTCCAAGAGTCCTGAAGCCGAGCTATGACTGCATTACTTGGTTTGTGCCACAATTGCTGGAACAGAATTACAAGTTCATTGTAGTTTAGCACGTTCCAGTTTTTGTTCGCAGGTTTGTCTGTGTTTGTCGAGATGGTAACTCAAACATCCACAAAAGACTTTGTTCTAAAAGCACATTGGACTGGACCTCTCTGTGCTACCAGAAATAAATCTGGTCAAATTTCTGTGGTTTTGGGACATCTCACAGGAGCTCTAACCAGGTGCTCAATATTTGGAAATCCTGGAAGATGGTCACTGCGCACCTACAGGGATAGGATTCCCCTGTGTGTCGGACTCACAGTGCACGGCTCGTGGTTGCTCCCACATATGCTCCAGCACACTGTGGATGGGAAGTCCCTCCACAGAGCAGATGTGAAGTTCCCGCCGCTTGTTCTGCAACTCTGTACACACGAGCTGGAAGCGACCCGCATGTGTGTGGTGAATCTGTTTGTGCCCAGTCACGGCAGACGCACTGTGCATGTCAGCGTGCCCTCCTAGCACACCATCAGCTACATGCTACAGGCGTGCAGTTTCCTGCATCTACAAACCAGGCAGGATTAACCAGCTTGGAGGGCACTCCTGTGTTACAGAGAGACAGACTTTCTTCTCAGGGCTACTCGGAGCAGGATTTTAGCTCCAGGTTAAGGTGGCCATAGAGAAGCTAGTCTTTCTCCTTATTTACCGAGGGTTTAGGGAGATTTGCCTTCACCAGGCCAAACTCAATTCTCTGTGAATACTTCTTCACAAGCACAAACCTCAAAAGGAAACCTCCGAGTCATTAAGACAAAAGATGACAATCTTTTTGTCCCAAAGTAGTATCTTCTCACCGCAGCGTCATGCACAAGTGACACAATGGCTTCAACAAAGCATTTAATAATGAAGATTTGAAATATGCACCAAAATAAACTGGAAAAGCTGGCGTGTGCCATCAGAACCCAACTATCACAGCTGCTGGCAACCACATAAAAGGCACTTAATCCAAGAAATCTATACCACAAACAATCCCAAGCACTCTGATATCATTTTTAAACTCCATGCAAGAGGCCAGGAGAGATCAGGTTGCCTTGGAAAGTGGATTGTGCCCAACAGGACACCAAACTTCATGGGCTCCTGATAGATGACCTGAGGGAAACGCCTTCCTGCTCAGAGGCTTGGCAATTAACTCTGCGTGCATGAACAAAACACATGCGGTTTCTCAACATCACTAACAACACCCTGCCCAGTATAGCAAGTCTAAATCGGAACATCAAAGCTTCAGAGAAATGAATAAGGAAGCCATTGTATGCACAGAGGGTGCAGGGGAAGGGAGAAATAAAAATTCCTGCTAGCCCCTACAGGTGACCCGCAAAAACCCTGTAACTCTCAACACAAGCAAATGACAATGCAGCACATCATTAGCAGTGATTGTATCTCCTTTCAGCTCTCTCCCTCCTTCCCTCTGGTGGAGGTCATCAAACTGAAACACGCAGACCTTCCAATCAAAGGCTGGGATGGGAACCACATCCCAGGCTCCATGCCATCAACTTATCAGGATTCATCCTGGAACAATTTTACCTCATTGTCCTTGCTACATTTTTTGGAAGTCCTTCTAAAGTATCATTCCTCTTAGTTCTCACCTGTTACTTCATTTTTAAAGTATTTCCCTTAAGAATTATTTAAGTATGATCATTATTTCTGGTAGCAGGGTCCCATGGAGTGGGGTTCCCACATCACCCGTACCAGCCAAAGGAGCCATCAGCTGCACTCCAGCAAAAAGCAGATGTGCCAGTGGCTGCCCTAGAAAGCCCCTAGCGTGGGGCAGGACAGGACCTCACACACCCAACCCATCAGCCGTTCTGCCAAACAGGCTGTCGCTCTGTCTCAGACACTCTTGGTACATACAGGCATAAACTGTGGGAGCGCTAGATCCATCACGTGCATTTGCAGAGCAGACTGCTGTGTATTCCTGAAACGATCAAGTTTCAGCATCCTCTGCCAGTTAGATAACTACAGAAAATATTCCTCATCTTAAAAGCGGTGCAAACAATACTTATCCAGTGGCTTTAACACAGACAATATTTAGACCATATACTCTTCGCTGTACAGTCAGAAATCGTTATTTATTCTTTTAGAGTGTTAGCTGTCAGCTCCCAGTCATTGCCTCCCCTTGACTACAGGGTATCGCATCGCAGCGCGAGCAGTACGCCAAGACACCCAACACGAACCGCATGGAGTTCAGTCTGTTTAATTCTGTCAGTAGAAAGCAGTTACGAACAACGAATGGCTTCATTCTGACAAATGTCTGAACTTTCCACATTACACCCGATCCATCATTCCCCTAGATATCAGTACCCTACTAGATTAAATAATAAGGAGGGAGAGATGCACGCCCAGGAAAATCATTCCAGTAGTCGCAGTGCTTCAGGGTAGCACGACGCTAAGCAGAAATACACATACTAAGGCTCCAGTTAAAATATGGTGGCTGTGACGTTGCATGACAAATCATATAAGGAAAAGAAATCTAAACACAGCATAGAGCTAGAATCACAGCCCTTCTGGCAGGATACCTTTTGACTCATAAGGAGAAAGAAAAGGTTCATACCCTCCCTTCCTGCTCCCAGATGTGCTCCACAAAGGCCTCTCACACCCTGCCCCGTTGCCCTCCCCGCCGTGGAGCACAGCACCACGTGTCTCGAGTGGGAGGCAGGAGTGGCAGCTCAGCTGGTGGAGAGGGTCCGGGAGCCGCAGCGTGGCTGGTGAGGGGCACTCATCCCTGGGGACAGCACAGCCGCTATCCTGCTTAGGTGCAGAGTGTGCCGCTCCAAAACCGCCTGCAGATCAGGACTATTCACCTCTCATGATGTCAGGCACTGCCAGAACAACTTCCAAAACACACTAAAACTCTTGCTTTTTCATGCTATTTACTTCTGCCTTCTCCACCCAAACACAGCATCCCCCCTTCTCTAGCTGCATGGCAAAGCCAGCTTTGAAGCTTTGTTATTTCCTGTCAGTATTTAAATAGTTAGCATTCATTTTCTATTAGTTTTCAGCAGTGCTTTTTACAAAATGTTCCATAAACCTCAATTAATTTTTCAGACAGGGCTTCAGCATCCTTTGGGATGTCTGGGGTAGTCTTTACACTTGGTCACAGGACCTTGCTCAACTTCATATATTCTTTTCTTAGGCGTCTGCTAGAAAGGATGCATACAAATCTTTTGTGTAAGAGGCTTACAAAATCCACAGAGACAGAACTATTTAGCTCAGCGTCCTTTGGCTGCTCTTGTCCCAAATAATTTTAGAACTGGGAAAATAAAAAAAGGAGAAAAACACGCCTCAGAACTGGGAATAGGACATTAGCCTTTCCTTTTTCCAAACGCAGTGTCCTTTGATTCCTTTGTTGAAGCTCTTAGTAAATTACTAATGAAAAGGAGTCTGATGATCTCATCCCAAAGCGCATCATAAAACCAGACAAGAATAAGGTACAACTTAGTAGTGTGTGATAACTGTTTATTTTAGTGATGCTCAGCGCCAGTGTAAATAACACGCCAAGTTGGCTGTAGTAAGGTGGGAGAAGCACCAAGGAGATGGCCAACCTCACTAAGTGACCCTTTTGTTACTACTCACTTCATGACCAGGTCAATTTTTTGAAATAAGAATGGGTACCCCTCAGAGAAGATGCTTATTGCATCTCCCTTTGAAAGGGAAAATATCTTTCCTAAGAGTAATACTTTCTGAAAATGAAACCCAAGAGCTTTCATTAATTCTATCTTTGCAAAAGCACCCACTTACGAAATGCAAGAAAAAAAAAAAAGCTCTTAAAAGAAACTGTTATCTGCTTGCTATCAGTGGAGAGCTAAAATTTCCACAGCTGCCCTTGGCAAAATATTACAAAGGACACATAATACAAAGATGCCAATGGTAGAGACTTGCAAGAAAACAAGAGAGGAAAAGTTGTTTAGCTCGTCTTCCAGAACAGACCATTTCCATCCAAAAGCCACCTCCTCCACACATACTTCACCTAACACCCACTCCCCAATTCACCAATTAAACACTGTCCCAAGCAGAACAGAATACAAATTATTTCCTCAACCATTTCTCTAAAAGTTAACCCCCCACCCTCCTGAACAAGCTGCAAACAGACCCCGCCAGAGCCTGACTTTCAGTCACACAGAGATTCAGTACTGAGCTCAGACGTTGCACTTTTTAAGCCATGTCCCAAGTCATATGGGTATATTATTAGTGAAAGAGTTGGTGAGCCTTTTTAGTGCAGAAGCCAACCAACCAACCCACCCGCCCTGCCGGATGATCTCGGCTAACCATAGTGAAGGTAACAGACCAGACGTGATCATTTGATGTTTGTTTACAGATCAAGTCAGCCTAGGGTCAATTCTCCCTACTGCTGCCACTGAGAAGAATGTACTGGCTTCAGCCTCTTCTTTCACATGCTCCAGCACCAGGGCTTCGCCTCTTGCCTCCATCCCCAGAACCAGCTCCCACCAGCAGGCTCTGATGGATGCAGAGCACCCAATTTCCTCTCAATTTTCAAACAGATCAGACCAAAACATGGATGTCCTCCCCATCTCAGAGTTGTGCCCCTGGGTTAGCTGACCTGAGCAGCACTCAGCAAGCCCAGACATGTACATTAAGAGATAATTTATGGAAGAACAAACAGCAGTTGACTAGCAAGCAGTAGGCAAGCCGTTGAGTTACATATGGTGTTGCAATTTCTGTTGTAATGATAACCGTTCAAAACTCACAGATGTCAAGCACCTGAAGATTACACTTTCCTTTAAATGTAATGGAATTTTAAAAGTAAGACTTTTGGAGTGCTCCAGCTTCAACTTTCTGAGTCATCAGGGTGCACTTAGGTCATATTTTTATACTTTTATTGGAAAATAAAAGCCAGAATTTACATTTTCATTATTAAAAAAACAGCAGCAATAATTTGAGGTTTTTACATCACTTGGCTCCAGGTGGTAGGATGTTAAATAAATCACCAAGTCAGTGATGAAATCAGGAGCATTCACAAGGCTCTGACAATGCAGTCAAGATAATCAGCATTCATTTCAGCTGTGGCTGTAAACACAGGCATGAGCTTGATTGAAAGAGCCTGTGCTTTTCTGGAGAAGCCTTACTCTTCACTACCTTGCAAGCTGTACAATCATTCAAGCCTTTCTCTTTCAAATCAGAGCTTCAAATTGCTGTGGGACTTTTTACAAGGGCCTGTAGTGACAGGACAAGGGGTAATGGGTTGAAATTGAAAGTGGGGAGGTTTAGACTGGATATCAGGAAGAAGTTCTTCCTGGAGAGGGTGGTGAGGCACTGGAACAGGTTGCCCAGAGAAGCTGTGGATGCCCCATCCCTGGAAGTGTTCAAGGCCAGGCTGGATGAGGCTTTGAGCAACCTGGTCTAGTGGAAGGTGTCCCTGCCCATGGCAGGGGGGTTGGAACTAGATGGTCTTTAAGGTCCCTTCCAACCCAAACCATTCTCTGATTCTATGATAATATATTAAAACCTGCTCTACGCTCACTAGCTTTAACAAGGAGGTGGAGAATCATATCCTATCTGTACATTTCATTTTCCCTATATTTTTAATGACATGTTTCACTTCATAAAACTTCATTAAGTAATAGAGAAAGGAAAGAAACATCTCTCCTCTGCCAGGCACACCTGAAGCCCTACAACTGTGCACTTTACATCCATAAATTCATTGAATGGCACTAGGCACTTATTACTTCTGTAACACAGTGAGGAGGGGGAGTAATTCCAAAGAGCAGCTGCTCCCAGTTAAGGCAACTCAGCTGGAAAGCAGAGATGCCTGTCAAACTAATTAAAGTAAGGAGAAGCCCTCTATCTAAAACTCCAGCTTCTAAGCACTGGCCAACCCACTCCCAAAGTGTAATTAAAAAAAAAAAAGGGTAACCGAAAAAAGGCAAGTGAAAACAGGCTTAAGCACTGCTGAAAACATACCTCTGAGCTATTCTCTCAATAAATATTTTGGGAAGTGTGTGAACAGAAGGATTATTCTAACTGTGGTGGTGTGAGTGGGAGGAATTTACCCTCCACAACTCAACCAACTGCATCGATGATGATACAACAGCCCTGGAGGGCAGTGAGTTAACTGCATTGGCTCTGTGCTGATGAAGTTTTACAGGGAAGTCATTCTGGTTAAGTACATGTAGAGTAAGCTGGTATCTCTACTTCTCAGAAAAATTAATCTTCATTTGCAAGGATTTAATAATTAGGCAATTCTGTCTGAAGACAGCCAATACATTTCTGCAGTACAATGTGTACCCTGTAGCAACATATTAAAAAAAAAAGTAATTGAGATTTGGGTTTTCAGAAGTTACTAATACACTTGATCCCAGAAGTGCATCACGTGTTCCTTTTGACTTCTGCGGGATGTGATTTATGAGAATAGCTTTAAACAAACAACTGCTGCTTGGCTAGATGATGGTTAAAGGGACTGGAAAGGATGCAGGGACTATCTGAAAGCATGAAGGGTGTGTAAACACCAAGGGGAAAGTCAGATGGCTGAGGAAAGCTCAAGAGGGTGTAACTTGGGGCAATGAGATAAATGTATGTGTTTTTAAGCCCTGAAATATTGGCTCCTAAAATGATGACATTATTTGTGTATACAAAAGAAGCTCTGGTCATTGCAGAAGTCATCGCTATTTGTCACTGAGGACAAAATATGTGCAAGTGGACTAAAAGGAACAAAACAAATTTGCTGCATTGGTGAGGAAAATGTAAGAAATAGCACCAGTAACTCTGTATTTGGGGCAGGCCAGGTGACCTTCTGGAGTCACTTTATATTACCACCACCGAGGAGGCAGCATCAGGGGAGGGCGATGAACCCACAAGGCTCTGGGCTAGATACAATCCATGACTTGATTTCTCATGGCTTGCAGCTACATTAATTATTTTGGGTGTTTTTAATGGATAATTCTGAGGGGTATGCTACCTGTGCAATTGCACACGACGTCTGACAAGTCTGTGGCCCTTAGGTTCTCCATACTTGTTGAACATTTCTCAGCTAATCTTGATTACTTAAGCTGCATTTAGGCAATACATGTGAACGTGGTAAGATGCCAGCAAGGTATTGGTCATTATTTAGATGATTTTCATTACTCATCAGCTTTCATTTTTATAGACAGAAATTAAAGACTTCAGTAGATAAAAAATATTTTATTAATTATTATTATTTATTGAA
>NW_010235571.1:10186-78320 GCF_000690775.1 Eurypyga helias
AACTAACAGAAGACTGCATTTTGACTTGTCAGAGAGGCAAATTCCTTACCTCCTAAAAGCATTCTCCAAATGTCGTGATACCTTTTTATTTCTTAACATCTTCCAGTATAACGGACATGGACTTTTTATGTTAGAAAGGAAATAGTTTTTATCTTGGATAGTTACTTAAAATAGCTTTCAGTGTATCAAACATGATTCAAACTTATGCATTCTACTGCCTGTACTTGCCCAGCTATTGTTCGTGTTTATCTGCAACCAGAAAGGAATTCAAGGGACCTAGTTATTCACAGCACCCCTACACACACAGTGTTATCCTGAGCTCAAACAAGTTCAAATGCATCCAAAGGTTTTGCCAAGGGGGAAACAGTTTTAAAATACTTCAGCACTTAATATTTAAAAAAAAAATAAATTAAAAAAATTATTGTATAGATATAGGTAACACAAATTGTTTTCATATAGATGTATGAGAAAAATCTGTAACAGGCTCCACATATGACAGATGATTCGTGTCAGTGTCAAAGGGCTAAACAGTATGAGAGGCTACGTAGTGTGCCTGCTGGTTTCCAATGAGCTTAACCTGTTGATGTTCATCCAAGAATGCCCAGGCTTGGCTTTAAGATACAAAGATTTCAGCAGTAATAATGACTGCTACCTACATCTCTTGTTCTCACTCCTGCACCATGGTAATTAACAAATGAGCACTTATGAAGAGGAGAGTTCAGGAAGGCTAAGGGAGGGCAAGCACAGGGCTGGAAAGATACACGGATGAGTTATAGAATGTTTCTTTTTCCACCCTATTATCCTGGAAGAGTTGAAAACAGCCAAATGGATTTGTCAAGAATTAATTGTGTCAAATCAATCTAATTTCCTTCCTTGGAGGGTAATTGGTACTGGATAAGAAGTAGCAGCAGATGGAATACATACTGAATTTAATAAGGTTTCTACCTTATTCAACACAGTCAGCTGATACCATTATAAAGAAGTACACAATGGGTTGAAAAAAACACTTTTCAGAAATTAGTTTTCAGTGGTTGGTGGCCAAAGTGAAAGAATATATTGAGTGGGGTTTTGCAGGGATCTGCTCTTCAATATTTTAATTAACAGCTTGGCTGGTAGAATAGAGAATACGCTCACTAAATTTACAGATGACAGAAAGCACAGAGAGCTTGAAAATAACTACTGAACAGGAATCAAACAAGTCATCTTGTTGCAGAGCAGCAAGTTTCATAGTAGGACATACTCAGTGCAGCCAGTAGGATACACAACCACACGCAAGATGAGTAGCAATCTATACTCTGCTCACCAAGCCCAAGCCCTCAGCTGGAGTACTGGGTCATGTTTTGACCCAGCAAGCCCCAGGCCTCAAGAGAGACATAGACTAGTGGGAGAATATGTAGAGAATAACTACATGAATGAGGTGTTTATGAGCAGCTATTGAAAGGACAAGGATGCTCTATCCAAGAGAAAATAATATTGACAGAGAATGGGATCATAATTTTCAAATACACACAAGCTTTTTTTCACTAAGAATAAACTTCTCTACTGGGGATATGGCAAGAAGGAACAGGTTTAATTGCAGCTGGGGTGATGTTAGGTTAAACACTAGAAAAAGCTTTCTAACTTCAAGGTTTATAAAAGTGATGGAACTGATTGCCTGGGGTGACTGTGGAGCCTTCATCACTGTCTAACCTGCTCTTGAGATCCTCCCAATATCCCTTTATTTTGGTAAAACTGATTCTGCTCAGGGGCTTGGGGTTAGCTAAATAACCTCTTAAGATTCTTTCCAGACTTTTCTTTTTTTTAAATACTTTGTTTTAATTCTTTAAAGCCAGACTGTGAAGGCCCTGTGTACAGCAGACAGCATTTATTCAAAAAGATATCTAATGGCATTCATGCCAAAAGGCCAACATGCAATGCTACAGGTTAGAACTAGAGACTACGGGCATCAAGGATGCCACAAAGGGCTTGAAATGCTTCATATGCCAGTGCCACAGAAATAACTACTGCCACCTGGAGAACTGGAGAAATTATACACAGGTTATTTGTAATCTTGTGATTTGATAGTGACCTGAAGGATCTGTCCTGGAGTTTGCTACCACCTGGCCTGCTTTTAACATTTGCACAAGATGTCTGAGTGTCTGTGGCAGCATGTCACTGATATGACTGAGGATGACAGTTGCCAGAGGGACAGCCTGCTGCAGAAGGAAGCCAAGACATCTCAAATTCAATACCCTTCATAAGAATAATCCTAAACATTACAGCTGCTCAAGAGCAAGGGGTTTGTTAGTTCATTTAGACTCCAACTGAAATGCATTAAATATTTGTTTGGGTATTCCTACCCCTCTTCATCCTATCCAATGACAATCACCATAAAATACAGTCTAGCTGCCTTTCCAGAATTGAAATCATTGCCTAGTTTCTTCAAAGAAGCAATTTCTGGGGAAGCATATGTGCCTATTGGGATTTAAATGCTGGACGCACATTGCAACTGTGGTTTTCTTGTGTAAACCAGACCTGCAAAGAGGGTACAACCTTCACCAGAAATTACACGGAAAACAGTTACTCTGTGTTTTTCATTACACCCAAGTATGACCATGAACTGAGCATGATGGTGTCATGCCAAGATTTGCAGAAATGATTGGGACAGCTACATTATTCTCTGAGACCTTCACAGGCCTTTTGGAAATCAGACCCTTACCACGTCTGGAATCCCAACACCGGACCTTTGCAACATCCCTCCTTTGGGAGCCTTAGAGGGTGAGGAGACAGGGAGAGACGTGTGCATTCGCACATCTCCATAAACAGCATTTCACAGACATCTTCGTGTATTCTACACATATTCAATTCCATATGTCATTATGTGATTGCATAGACAGACAGCACTGCTATTTACATTGAATTATATGCACACAACAGCATCTGTGGCTGCACACATGCATAATACAATCTATGGTAGCCAAGCCACCAGCAACAAGTGACCAACCAGCCAAAACAGCAAATTCAGCAACAAGAAATCATTTCCTTGGGTTGTGAATTTCCAAGAGGCTTCACGGGGCCAGTTAGTAAGTTACTGCTCTCACTGTTCACCTGGCAGTGAGTGAGTTAAGCAAGTTGCTGATAAGGAAAAAATGCTCTCCAAGACTTCATGGCCCATACTTTCCGAGGCAGGATGCATGGAGATAGTCAGTAAGGTTCTGTCGATTAGATACAACAGGAAAATGGCATCCCATCTGCTCCACAAATGTCAAAGAGTTTCATGGCACCTGTCTTGTGGGGGTCAGGGGTGGTGTGGAATCAAGCAAGAGTTTACCACAGGTTTTGGATATTCCTGTGAAACAAAGGACTCTCTGTATTAGGGCTTTCTGCAGACAAAGTCCTTTGGAAAAGTTTGGAATATTTTTTGCAGTAGTATTTTATATCGGATAATGACAAAAGAGTAAACACATGCATACCCTTTCCAGACAAAATGCCTTACCACAAAAGTCAGAATGAGTTTTGCTGTAACTTTGAAGGTGCAGTAACTGTAGCTAAAGACTCCACTGGTAGAAAAACATTCCCTTCCCTCAAATACAAATGTTGAAGGAGGAATGAAGTCAGCAACATACACTTCATCTCATTTCCCTGCCAGAAGGGTCTAAACCCATTCCTAGTAAACTCTAGGTTTGCACATGGTAAAAGGTTCAATGCCAATCACAGATCTCCCACTTGCTTCCCCTGGAATGAGAGCAGTTTCAGGAAAGGACAACAGAGCAGCAAGAAGTTTCCATTCTCCCTCATAATCCAGGCGGGACTGGGGGATCCAGTCCCTTCTTCCTGTTGCACTGCACAGAAACAAGGTCTACTCTGAAATCCCAGCCCTCCCTTCCCGCAGCCTCTCTGCATTAGCCACTTAGGCTTGATTTAAAATGTCTGAAAACTCATCCAATTTTGCACAAACCCCAGAAAATGAATGTTGACATGGACATAATAACCACAGCTTCTGAAATGAGGTTTTGTCCTCCTTGGTATGACTATCTTCTGTGTTAAACAACAAACTCGATCTAAAATCATCAGTGCTTTGACTTTATCACAGCTGACAATTGCCTTGGCAACTGTGGCAGGCAGCTCCCTCTCTCCTAAGCCACTTGCTCTTGCTGCCTGAACGGCCACGATGCCAGCCATCCGCAGTTCGAGAAACTCTAATCCCTGCAGCAACGATGCAGTGGCAACGTCATCCACGTCAGAGTTACCAAAGTCAGAGGACCATATGAAGCAAAATGGGAGCTTTTGTCTACACGTAAGGTCCTGGAAAATCTAGAAATAAACGGTGCAGGAATAAATTCAGGACCAGGAATGACATGATGCAGTAGGATCAAGCTGAAAATTTTCCTGACAAGTGTTTGTCCAAATAGATCTTTTATGTTGTTACTTTTTGTTACTTCTTCAAATATTAGCATTTAGCATCTATTTAGTGTTCAGTACAGAAGCACCTGGACACCTCACCCAAAGAACAAGATCTGCCTTACTGACTGAACACAGCATATAAATGAAGAGAAATCTCACCCTACATCTGAGTTAGAAATAGTGGCTGAAGATGCACAAAGATGACGTTATTTGTGCTGGGAAACACAGCAATTAAGCAGCAGAGCCAAAAAGGAAATCAGGGTCTTCCTGAGTTGCAGCCCAGGGCACTGCCGACAGGACCACGCCATATTCCTCAAGCTGTAAATAACCATGGACCACTCCAGGCTGCACATCACATGCCTCATGACTCTAAGAAAGCAAAGATATCTTAGGAAATAATCTGTTTTGCTGGACACCTTTTATACAATGAAGCGTTACAGAAATAAACCTGTTAAAGACATTACAGCAACAACAACAGACAACCCGCAGCTGTAAGCAGACACTCTTGTAGCTGGGAAGGGGAAACGCTCTGTAATAAAGCCCCAAACCATGAGAGGTGGGGGAGTGTTTGCTGGGACGTAATACTTCCGTACTACAAAGTGCATGCAAAATGCAGAGTTCCACAAGAAACTGAACCAAAAATACCAAATATTTTAAAAGTAAAATCGGTTTTCAAGGAAACTTGGTATGTTCAAACTAAAAACATTATAGGCATCAGGAGACCTTTATCAGCACCTTGATCTTTCTGAAGGGAGCACAGTGACAGGCAGCCATATTTCAGTTGCATTTTCCACGTAAAAAATTACATTAATGATATTTATAGAGTAGCAGACCATGTATCACAGTGACCCATGGCCATCATTTGCTGAAACAGCACTAAAGATGAAGAATCACAGAGTATTCAACCACAACCACACTAATCTAGGTTTATAAGAATCATGGCGATAGTGTTATCTTTCTTCCTTTCAGGTTCTCGCATCTTTCTGGATTTTAGGTTACCTCCCCATACTGAAAACTACATGCCAATGTGGTTAAAGGGGAGAAAGAGAAATGAGACGTTCAGAATACTCTAGCTCCTGGAGTCCCTCCTGCATCAGTATCAGTGGAGTCAACAAACTGCCTCCCGTTTATTTACCAGCAGCAAATGCAGGTAACAAACACTGTGAATTCACCATTAGTTCCTAATATATTGTTTCTGAAGCTGTGGTTTTTGGCTTGTGGTTCATGGAATTCTGAGGCCTTACAAAGTGTCTGAATGAAGTACATGGGTATGAATGAAGCATATGAATAAAGTAATTAAGAAAGTGTCTTAGTTTTTAATAGCCTTAAGTTCACCACGCCGATTTGCATCTACGCCTAGACATCTTTAGGAATACAGGAAGATTGCAAATCACTTCTGCTGAGTTTCAGTAGAACTGGAACCAACTAGATAAGTTACGGTACCAGATCAATGATTAAACATGCAGAATATAGCACTAAATTGTGGTATGTACTAACGGAACCCACAGCTAACGTGTAGAAACTGTTGCAAGCAAAAAATATGTGGGATAATTAGTTATTATGGGGCAGTTTAGTACTTAGTTCAGCATGTCAAAGTGCCAGCAGTTAGGTGACTAACCAGCTAGGTGCCTAAGTAACTTAGAGGCCCTCAAATACACATACACTGCACTAGGCTTCACGGTGTTTAAAGGAAGGAGGAAGAAGCAATGAAGAGGAGGAGGTGGCTGTGAGGTTTTCAAGCAAATGACAAACTCTTTTAAGACATCTAAGTCCTTAGGAATGGAGGACTTTCTGTCAAGTTTTAAAAACCCAACTATTTAGGAGTTTGTTTCTCTTTGTTAGGGTCTTAAGCCTCTACCTTTGCCTGTTGTTTGCCCTTCAATTTATCAGGAGCCCACGCACACCCAGCCCGAGTGGGAAGCATTCCTGCTCCTCTCCAGGTGTTTAGGCACCTTAGTGACCTCCCTCCATCCATAGTTCTGGCCTCTTTCAAAAAACAGAGCAGGAAACAGACAGAAACTTCCTCCCCCCTACCGACTCCTAGGGAAAGTGGGACAAATTTAGACAATAGCTGGGCTAAGGAATAAGGTGCAGGGACGCCCTAAACATCACCTTAGACCCTACCAAACTAGTGTAAAAGCCCAGGCAGAGGATAGGGGCACGCGCAGACGTGCGTGCACACAAGCACATTGGGGTTGGATGCACAGGCTGCGCAGAGGACACTGCCAAGAGCGCTTTGACTTCTTTGATCATGGGAAAATGGCTCCACGACAGATTCCCTGCTATTCTGCTGTTATCCATCTGGTGAAGAAAGACAGAAACCAACAAAGTGAGCTGAATTCTCCCTTCTCAGCCAAAACAATGCAGACCACAGGCAAAATCCAGGGAAGTGATGGAAAGGAGGAAAAAAAAGAGCACAGACTCTGAAAAGGGGGAAGAGAGGAAAAGAGATAGTGGGGTTCACTGTAAGGTCACAAGAGGGACAGGAACAAATAGCAGCCCAGTCTGGCGAACGTATTAAAAGCCTGTGTGCTAATAAAAAAGCTACGAGGAATGAATCAGGAGGAACTGGAAGTCTTAATGCATAATAAAATACGAGATTTAACTGGCATAACAGAAACTTGCTGAGAATTCACACAACTGAAATATTAATATAAGAAAGGCAGAGCTTGTTGGGGAACGATAGGCAAGGGAGAGGCCTGCATTTGTATTTTGAAGGTGAACTACGCTTGTCCCAAACTCTGGAAAGACAGAGCTGAAAGCCCTGTGGAGAGTTTTGGGGCATTAGTAAGAGAGAAAAATAAAAAAAAACCATCTGATACTGTTGAACACCTACTATAGATGACTAAATCAGGTATGAAGCAGGGTGAATAAGGATTATTTCTGAATAATATCACAGAAAGCAGAACCTGCTGGTACGCAGAAAGACCCAACTACCCAAATGCTGCTGAGACACCAACCCCACGTGCCACTAAGCGTATCTCTGCTATGTCAGTGAGAGAAAGTACCTAGGGGTGACCACGGCAGATGCAGTCTGGGTGTGAAACAGGGAGAGAAACTGAGCCCTACCCACCCCAGAGGTCACCCAAGCGGTCTGAGACACTGCTGACCCCTTGCAGGGCTGCCCCACGCCACCTCTGCCCTCCGGCTGATTCAGCCACGGACACCGAAATCTTCCTGGCACAGGTCTGGCGAGGCCAACAACACAGATCCAGGTGCAGCGGTACAGAAGGTTAATGTTGCAGGAGACAGAAAAATGGCAAGTCAATGCTTATCTTTATGGGCCAAAAGTAGGTTTCACAAGGGCCCCACTGACATTTCAGTCTGAACCAAATTTGGTGAAAAACTGCTCAGGAAGAAAGAATCACACGTGCTATTTGTAAGCACATAAAGATTTCAAGGTCATGCGCCTTTCTGAGAAACAATGTAAATTATCGTCAAATAAAGCTAGTTTTTGTTCAGTACTACAATGACGTACCTTCCAAATAAGAAGGAAGCAGATAAGATGTATCCCCATTTTCATAAGGTTCCTGTTGCTGCTTCACACAGCATATGAAGAGAGCGGTCTACATGAAATTGTCAGTGCATGCCAGGGAAACCACATCCAAGAGTATTTATCAGTGGTTCCTCATCAAACTGGAAAGATGTGTCAAGACATTTTGAGACTATTCAGTATTTTTACAGCATACTTGTTTAGGGGCTGTTGGCATTTTGAGAGTGGCGACGAGGAAGCCCATTTTGAGGGTCTTCCAGCGCCGGCAACCGTCCTCTCCAGATCACGTTGCTCTGCAGCAACCTGTAGGAAGTGTCTGAGGCTGCAGCGGCCAACAGAAAGCACCACAAGTCACGAGTACGAGAGGACCACATCGTAGGCTAGCTTCCGATGTGGATATTGAAGCCTGATCCCTGCGTTTTCAGGCTGTACAAAGCCAGAAGAACCTGCAGGCGCACCATCAGATACACGGGTGTGTATGGAAGTTGGAGAAATGGGGTCACACAAACAGGAGGCAGTATGCAAAAAGGACGTATTGTTGCAAAACACTTCACCTGGGAAAAAATAAGTTAGGAGGATGAGCGGGAGACGGGAGACAGCCAGCCCTGCAGCAGTTCTCACAAAAGGATATGCAGGCTGAACATGAGTCAACTTATTTCTTGCTGTCATAGAAAAGCAACTATTATATAAAGATTTACTAACAGACGCGTAAAATAAATCTTCTGCTGTCCTCAGCATTGCGAGACCTCCGTCGGCTGGGCTATGAGACTCATTGCTGACACTGCACTTCAAAAAAGATCTGAATCAATTAGGAAGAGTCTGGAGGAGAACACCTTAAATAACCTAGAGGCCGAGTTATTAGGTCTACAAAACATGTCCTCCAAAAAAAGCACAACTGCCCGGGAGTTAGCAATAGCTCAGTTGGAAGATTTTTCAACCTAAGAATTTATGACAGCTGGCATTTCCTTGCCCCTCTACAAATCCATGAAGTTATTCAGGGTGGGGGGAGTGGGGGAGAGGGAGGGGAAGGGAAATACAAATTAGGAGAAGAAAGCAGGGATTTTTAACCCTTGTGATGTTACTGTGCATCAAAATACAATTTCAATATATCTCAAATACTGAAAAAACCCTACGTGACATAAAAAGATACCTAAAATATATTGGAGACAATAGTTTAAAGAAGAATTCTCATTATTCAGGAAGCCTAGCCTAAGCCTGAGCAGCTAAGATCAAGCATACTGCCTAATTACAAGAGACCATAAGAGTAAGAAAATTGAAAGTATTAAAAAAAATATTCTTTGTATTTTACAAATAAACCCCAGTTTCCTTAATTATTATTTTCTCTTAAAATAGACAATCTGCACTTAGAGATATATAATCCTCTTTCCAGAGTGTTATCTTCATACAATGAAGATTCATTTCAGATTCATTTAGACCAAATGTCACTACATTATATTTCCTTTTTATTTACTTTGTCTACTTTGCCTGTTCAAAGAAATACACATTTAGCTTCAGTCCCTTTAGGGTGCAGTGGTTCCCACTGATACAGTGAGGGATGCAAACAGCCATGTCTTCAACCAGAATGACTCAAGTCCTATTTTTGTCAACACTGTTTTCCCTAATGGGTCTTTTGAAAATGTAGGGACTTTGAAAAGGTATTTCCAGCACTTCTGGATGGGGTGTGTTCTCTATTTATCACCACTGAAGGAACAGTGAGACTGAACAGTCCAGATTTCTTTTTCTTTCATTTTAAATTCTTATGTACTAATATAATACCACAATATGTGAGATGATTACATCTGTGGAAACCTGCTTATTCAGTTGGAACAAGAGTCTCTACTGGAACTTTTAAAATAACTTGGTTCAGTTCTATACACAATTTTAGTAATTAAGAATCTTAAGCTTGATTTTATATTACCTGTTATAAAATGCATGTACTGTAAAGTACTGGGTTTTATACTTTTAAAATTTTTACAATTAATTTGGCTGAAGAGTAGTTTGCAATTTTTTTTAATTTTTTTTTTTTTTTTGAAACTAGGCATATAATTGAACAGCTTCTGAATTAAAGTTACAACTTGCTTACATGAAAGGCACTGACACTAAAAAAATGACAACTCCATTTCAGTGCCAACAAAGATGTATTTTTGCAAGCTTTCACACATAGAAAATCTGTAAGTCACGTAAAAGTTTCAACAGAAACCCAAACATTTTCTGATTTCAGAGCCCTTTGGTTTGACACTTAATTTAATTCCCAGAGAGTGTGAAGGGAATATTCTGCCTTATTGTGCTCAGGGATTTTAAAGCTCAGCGTGTTGCTAACACCCGTGCATCATTGGGAACAGGCCCTGCATGCCCCCAGGCACTTTTTTTCCCCACATCTTGACTGCATTTTCTCAACTGAATTGCCCCCACCCATTTGGCAGGCAAAAGGCTCAGAGGTACACTCTGATTCATAGGCTTTGCTTTGTAAGGGAAAGTCGCTCTTAATTGAGATTTCGTTTCTTGTGCCATCCCTGGGAAGTACTAACGGTTTCAGCCACCCAGTGAATCACTGAGGTTTTATGTTCTCTGGTGCGGGTGCCCTGAACAGAAAATTGTATCTAGACCAAGTGAGTACATAGGAGCAATGTTCAGTTTCTGTTGGCTCTAAACCAATGTGAATAGAAGAGCAATTAGAAAAGGCAGCAAGTGAGAAACAATCTGAATTCAAGCTAAGTTCAAGAAGCAAGATTTCACTAATATTCAAAGCAGAGAGAGAGACACCACACCCACCCTCCGCAACCCCCCCAACCCCCCCAACTACCCTTTATCCACATCCTGCTGCTCCACATTTGTATTTACTGGTCTCTTTCATTTAAATTTAAACATTCCTTACCTTCATATTTATCCCCAAATTTTATTTAAAGGGAGAAATTAAAAATATAAACCAACACTAAACTCTTACCTGTGCTTATAAATAGTAGTCTGATTTTATTTCTTACTTTTCTGTGATAGAAAGAGAGCAAGCAGCAGAACTGTTCACAAACTAATATCAGAAGTAATCCTTCCATTTCTTAGGGTGAGACCAGTTGGAAAGTAACTATTCAGTTTCAAATACGCAATGCTAGTAACTATTAAATTCAGCCATAATTAACCATACGGTAATTTTGTAAAAAGCGTCAGTGTGATCTGAACATAGTTTGGAAATACAGGTAAATAGCCACAAAAATATATGAGGATGGAGTGATCTAGAGTGACTTACCATCTGACATCAACATAATAGCCACTGTCTCAGTAGGGCTTATTAAGTCAATTCTTCTTTGTAGCCTAGACTAGCCTCTGCAGCATCTGCACCGCTCACTTCTCTCCACTGACTTCCAGACCCAGCCAGCGGAAAAAAACCATCAGCCGTCAAAACAGCACTTCTTACTCCGGATGAAAAGCATCAGCAAGCCAAACAGTCCCATTCCTGCAGAAAAGTCATGCCTCCTAAAAACGCCAGGCAACCACTCCCTAAAATATGGAACAGGATATTGACAAGTAGGTGGGAAGGCTCAGAGGAGCTGAGCCCAGGGCCTTGCTGGCTCCCTGGCACTGTGTTCCACAGAAAGGCAGAGCCGCCCAGCTGCCGTTGTCCAGCTGCTGGCCTTCCTTTGACAAACACCTTTTTCCCTTTCTGCTAGACGTGTGTCATTTCCACCACTGCACGCCCGCCACCCGCTCACGCCGGCTGCCAAAACGCCCGTGCGGCGGGGCTGCCCCAGGAGCACAAGGGCCCTCCGGCTTGCGAGGGGATCAGCCAGCCCCGCTCCCCGGCATCACCCCAGCATCTCTCTGAGGGTGCCCCTCGCCCTAAGGTTCACAGTCTTGGCCCCAGTGCCCAGCCCAGGCTGGTCCCTTCACGGTTTCCCTTCCAGCCTGGACCAACCTGAGTCCAGCCGGTTATGAAAACTGCTGATAAGGACTGTACTGCCAATTTGTTGTGGCTTTCTGAACCTTATCTAGGACCAAATACAGCAAAGGCTTTGTAACTCTGAAAATGGAAGTGAACTTGGAGTTGACTTTGCAAAAAGCAAGCAAATGTGTTGAAAATAGCAGCTAGTTCCTATATATGCACACACCCTCCAATTTCTCTTAGACATATGCACACTCACGGAAGACTTTAGATGTTAGACATTTAGAAAGGTCACTGCATAGGATTTTCTAAAATGCCTTTCTAGTTCTATTTGGAAGCAAATTAAAATATAAAATACTCTATCAAAGACATATAGCACTATTTGTTCAAAAGGGGTAAAATGATTCTGAGGAGTGCCATGTACCAAATCCCCCCACGCTGTTGTAAGACTTTCCCTTTAAAAACGTCTTAATTTCTTTCTAACAGGAGCAAAAATAGCATTTCTGGTTTGGAGTTCTGGAAGGGCAGAAAACAATTTTCTGCAGATGATGGTGATTGTAGTGGTTCTCTATCATTTCCCCATGCTCCATTACTTTTGTTAGCTCACCTTTGCAGCTCAGCAATTCCTGCGTTTGCAGAGCAAAGCTGTGCTGTGGCAGGAGCAGCAGCCCTTCGCAGTCACTAGAGGTGGCGTTTCCATCAGCAGCTGTTAAATCGGGCAATTCTTAGAGGGTCTGGTTCTCCTACGCTCCCGGGAGGAGAAACAGGGCCTGACCTCAGTATTCTGGGGACAAACAGTGCAGGCTAGAGCTGCACACCATCCCGACCCCACTGACTATCCCTGCTGCTGTGGAAAGAGGAACGAGGTCTGAGATTAAGGGGGATTCAAATAACAAACAGCCATGGTCTCAGGCTCCAGGACAGGGATTTACACCCACATTCATACCCAGCAGCAGTAGCCTTCTGGCCAAAGCGAGCAGGAGCAGCCTTAGCACACCTCTGACTGCCCAAGGGGGGCAAGAGGCAGGAGCGTCAAGGGCAAGGATTGCGGCGAGTTGAAATGGGGGTGCAGGAGGGTCAGGGGCTGTGCCAAACAGCTGAGGATCCCTGGCAGGAACAACACGGGAAGGAAGCAGGAAACATGCTGTCGCCTATTCTCAGGGTTTCATTTCAAGTCTTGAGAATCTCCTGTTTTCATTAGAAGAAAAGGAAAGAAAACCACCTGTTTACTCCTCCTGGTACCAGAGAAGAAGATTAAAGTGAGAAAACTTTAAATGCTTCCCTACGCCTCCACAGGGTTTAAAATTGAGAAACTAAATACAAAGACTTTACCAATCTATTTTTAATGTCGTGATTCAGCCTGAATCAAGTATTTCAAATGTTTATGTATGGCCACAGAAGGAGTAAACCCTTCTTCACAAGACTTACATATGCTTAATGTGTGTATGTGTGAATCTTATCTATATATTTAATGACAAACATCCAATTAGACGAATGCATACGTTCAAAACCATGGCACAACTATCCCACACTAAGAAATCAAAAGCAGAAAATAGACAAAAAGACAGTATAAACTGCAGAATTCATAAGATAGAGTCAGACAGAGAGAACTTCTGGTTGTCAAGTTGATCAATTTCCCCACTGGAAGTAGAGTTTTACAACCTCTGCTGAACAGCCCAGCCACAGTGCAAAAAAAAAAAAATAAAAAGGGCTTAAGCATCAAAATTTAAAGTATGAGTGGGAAGTAACCCAGTGAATTACCTTTGGCTGTTTCTCCCACCTCACAGGCACTGAAAATAACAGATGCACAATATATTTCCTAAGGAAATTTTATTGCTGTCAATCTTGTGAAGTGTACTGCTGAGGACCATCTTACTGCGTATGGTGCCTCCGCTATGGATTGAACAGTAACGCTGTGGGGAGAAAGGGCCTGAACTTCTCCCAGGGCCACACAAGAGGTGCCTTCAGCTGTCTGTGGTGTCCCTATGCCAGCAATTTTGTGTGTACTCCGTCTCTTCTCTAATCCCTCCATGCCATCTGTATCACTGCATCCCAGGTACCTGGGTCTGTAAGCAAGATACGTTAACCCAAGCGGGACCCCTTTCCTTTCCTTGTGCCTCCATTCCTTGACCCTCATTGGATGCTACAGCCTGTTCTGGATACATTTGTGTGTCTCCTCATTTTTTCCCTCCATATCTCCTAACTAGGATGCTTTAATGCTCTCCTGCACCAGGTCCTCCCTTTGTTCCCATTTACTTCTCTTGCAGGATGCCTCTGTCAGCTCTTGCTTCCCTATTCAGCCACGTCTCTCAGTCAAGGATTTTTTCACGTGTCCAACTCACCTACCAGAGTTCCTCATGCCTCCTCCTTCCTGCTTGTCTTCTCCATTTTCCCACCTCCTGCTGCAAGAGAATAGCATTCCCAGGTGTCTGGGTATCGGCTTGTCGAACTCTTGGGAGGGTAAATGGGGAAGCTGGTTTGCTGGTTGCCATTAATGGATACGCCTCTCATCCACTTACTTGTCAGTAAAGTTATTCTATTATCTGTTATCTGTCAGTAATGGAGAAATGTTCTGTGGTTCCCTTTAATTCCTGTCAGTTTGCTTGCTTCAGGCCAAGAAACCTAATTATGTATGTTTAAGACCATGAACTGAGGTGGTTACGCAATGTTTATGCCTTTAAACATAAGCATAAATGCATTAAATGTTAAACACGTTTAAACATTGCATTTAAACAATCCTGCAGTGTTTAAATGCTACAGATGTATAAACAGAAACAGCATCTAGTTGAATGAAAGCTCCAGACTGCCCAATTAAAATGGGCTTTACACGTAGTCTTGAAAGCGGAGTAAGGGTTTCCCCCATGTGTCCCCCTGGACAATCACAACTGCAGAGATTCAAACAAAAAACGGCACGGAACAACCCAACAAATTATGTCTCTAACACACGCAATCGGGAACTTCATCGATTTTTAAACATAGAGCATTTTCTCCCTAATTTTCCTGATGTGCTCATTCCAGAAGCAGGCTCAGGATGGCTAAACTGATCCTGGTAAGAGTGCAGTGCATTTCAGCAACGATGGCTTTATTGCTTGTCACTTGCTATGGCTGCCCAGATCGGAAAAAGGCAGCGTGTGGAGAGCGTGGGGGTTTCAATAGACCCTCCCTCACCCCTCCTACAGCAGGGCTTCCCCGCAGCCATGCTCCCCAGCCGGAGGAGTGTCCCAGAAGACTTCCTCGGCCAGGCGAGGAGGTTACCACGCAGAGCAGACAGACTCATTACCCCTCGGCAGGGAGCCCGGGTGCTCCTGGGACTGCGTGAATCCAGATTCTCTCGATGTAGCTGGGAAATGTCTCCACCCTTGATGCTTCAGCAAGCTCAAGGGCTGTTTCTCAGGCACAGCCAGCCTCTGCTGGAGTAAGAAGAAAAAGGTTATTCCCCAGAATCCATGCTGGCTTTTCTGTCTCCAGCAGACAGTATGGATTTCCAATCCAAATGACCAGAAAGGGCTCAAAATTTTTATATGAAAACTTTCTGAGGCTATACTGAGTGTGAGCCTTGCAACAAACTGCCTTCGGAAAGCCCCGACAGCTTGGTGCACCTTTCCAGTCGGGGCTCAGCGTGCCCAGGCAGAGCGGCACGCATCCCAGCATCCGCCGCCCCAAATCCCGCCTCGGGCTGAGACGGAAGGGCAGTGAATTCACACACGCACCCTCATGCACTAGTTTATATGACCGAGGGAGCCACGTTTCCTGGCTAACAAAAACTCGGTTGTCTGTGCACTGAATGATCAAAGAACCGGTCTCGGTAAGTGATTGCTTCTTGCCTCTTGGTTATTAGTCTGCCCTCCGCATAAAAGTCCTAGGTGAATCGATCACACGAGCAAGTAAGGCTTTAGGGCCCAACTGCTTTAAAAATACAGCTGGGTTAAGGGACCTGGTTACAAAATAGTTCCAATTTGTAGTGCCGACAGGACCTTAATAGTATCCTATAGGTAAGCACGAGCCCTAGGCTGTCTTATCTGTATTATTCCTTGTTCTGCTTTCTCTTTCTTTTTAAATAAGGAACAATACAAAGAATGAGAACTCAAAATCCAAGTCATGCTGTCAGGAAGAATAATGGATCTATTCTGTGCAAAAATGCCTGTATTGTTGGTTTGTTTACTTCAGCTGTTTCATGGCTATGCTGCTGTCAGAGCTCTGGAGACAAAGCCCCAGCCCTGAGCCTGCTTCTGGGTGCCGGGCAGGGAGATCTACCCCCTCTGCTGCTTTCACCCGGGTGGCAACCGAAGTTGGTGTCAGAGCAGCACACTCCACCCACCCCCACGAGCAAGGCTGAGGACGGGAGCTGTGAGATAAATCAGACATCCAGGCTTCCCATTAAATCCAGCCCTTTCACAAAGATCCAATCTCTCAATGGCACATGGGGATTTATAGGCAAAACGCCCATTAAGCATGCAAGGAGTTAGGCATGGCTAGCACAGCCCTGCACATCTGTGAGGAGGCTTAAACCTTGGTGTCTTTCTCTAGAAGGGCGTCTCCAAACACTACTCTGCTTCATGTCACCCCAGCAGTGACTAATACATTGTTGGAACATCTCTATTAGATTGATGACATGAGGAGGTTTTAGAGAGTCCCAGTTCAAATAAATAACTCAACAAAAATAGTCTGTTCCCATATAGCTATAGCAACCACAATCTGCTAGGAACTTGCTAAACGAAATAGAGTTACAGTCCTACAAGAAATCTAAACAAGGATCTAAATAAGAAAACAAAGACGACGGGTAAAGGAAGGGGTGGATTGCACAACATACAAAGAAAGAATCAGCACGGTGGACTGACGTGCATATTAATGGCTTCGTATTTTTGGTTTCGTGGGTTCTGATCTCTCCTAAAATTTGTTTTTAAGCAGTTTCCTCAGTTTCTGGAATAATGATTAGAAAAAAAAGTTCCAGTCATGGGTTACAAAACTACAAGAAGAATAATTACATCTGACTGGCAAGTTAAATCCCAGAATAGACAAAGCCATTTCCGCATCTCAGAACAGCCTATGGAAGAAACAATCCTGCTACTTTAGTCTGATAACTTGTAAAGAAGGCATTCTCATACCAGTTAAGCAAATAGAGCTCCTTAAAGCGTTGCAGCAGAGCTTTTTGACTGAAACAGGAATAAGTGCATTTTCATAATCAGTTTCTTTAATAACCAAGAAGAAATCTGCATTTCCCACCCTCCCTGCCAACGAATTAGCTGTGCTGCTGCTGCCGCCGCGTTTGTGAAACAACACGGCAATAGAGTGGATGGAGATGTTCTCTCTGCAACACAGAGTGCAACGCAGCGGAACTGTAAACAAGGCAGGGACCCAAAACAAAACCACCAAACATTTTGATGGTAAATTCGATTTAGTTGAGCCAGCTTCATGCAATGCAATTTTAATTCAGCGTTACAAAAATACGCCTTGATGTGAAGCATTTTCAAACGCCTGTGACGATGTTAGTGTGAAAATTCATTTAACTCATCCAGTTCATTCCCAAACGATGTTTCCTGCCAGCTACATTCACCACAAATGCCGTCTGGTAAATAGCAGCTGCAAAGGAAGGATAAGGATGCCAGGGTGCAGTTCAGTAAACACTCCTCAGTAACTCACTATATCCTGGGCCAAGCAAGCTAATATACATTCACAGCCCTGTTCAAAAACCCTCGAACACAGCAGGACTTCACTTTCCTAACTCCCTCAAAGGTGGGGGCAGGAAATAAAGATTAAGGGCATGCCTGTGCTTAGTGCTGCCTCGGTGCAAAGGGACTCGGGAGGCGCATCCATTTGGGCCAGCAGCCCGCCCGTACCCGTACCATGCTGTTGCACAGAAGGTGTTGGCCTCGCACGACCGCGGTCGCACTCGCAGAGCATTCTTGCAGCCACACGTTGTGCGCTGGCTGCACACCTGGGGTGGGCACTCCCCCCGCCACCCATCCCGGGCCGTTCAGGCTGAGCCCTGCCTTTTGACTGGCAGCCCCAAAAAGTGAAGTCCTGGAATTAAACCGAGCTATTCTCATGCCTCTTCTTGTTTTCTCACTTAGCCTGTCGTGTTTTTGCAAGCCGACACCTTTCCCCAGGCGCTGCCAGACAGCAGGGAGGAAACAGGGGCGAAGGCGAGATGGGCTGCGGCCAGGCTGGCTCAGCACGTATCCCCTTGGCAGGGCCCTAACGGCACCTACAAAGGATGAGGCTGCTGTTGAGCAACTCTTCCCCAGGATCTTGTCTGGAAATGGCTCCCCGGGGAGGACTGCTGTAGCTGGACAAGCCGCGGTGACCGGCCTGGGATAATGTCACTGGTGCCAAAACCCAGGGTTTTCAGAAGCTGTGAGCCACACCTGTGGGGATAAACACACAGGCAAGGCAGGCAGCTCTCCCAAGGGAAAGGCCAGCTGGCGTCACTGCCTCTCTGCCAGAAGTTATCAGTCTTGCAAAGGCACTACGGAAACTGCCAGTGTGAATGGCTGTAATCTGCTTCTCCTGAAGCCCCTGATAACCTGGGGAGTGGCAGGGCAGGGCAAACAGTGCGCTCGCCCCGCACCACGGGGAGCTGAGGGAAATCCACCTTTCACCAGCGTGGAGGATGCGAAAGAGCAGGACCTACCCACAGCCCGACGCAAAGTTATCCTAGAGCTACGGTGATGGACCACCCTGCGGCGCACTCGCTTAAAACACAAGTACAACCCCTGCCCGGTGGTTTTAGCTGGCCCCGACTTACGCAAGAGCCAGCCAAGGGGATGCTAGCAAGTGTGCAGTGCGATCCAGGAGCTTATTCCTTCCACATCGCTGCTGACTTTACGCCGCTGAAACCTTCCCTGCCTTCTCCCTGGTATCTTCAGTTACACAATTGTTTCCTAAGGTGGCTGCGTGCCAATTTGTTTGATTAACCAGTCAGTGAGCGGGGCAGGGAAATAGTGGACTGCAAGGAAAAGACACAGAAAAAGAGGAATGGCATCATCAGGAAGACACATGACAGCTTTTGCCATGCAAAAGGAGCAAAGGTTGTAGTGAGCAGAGGGCCTGGTCCATAACAGTGGCAGAAGAATGTAAAGAAACTAAAAAAACCCCCAAAAACCAAAACTAAAAAAATTTTAAATTTTGTTGCTGCTTCTCTTCTCTCATCCCTCCCCTTCTCCCCCTCAAAAAAAGAGGAGGAGAAAAGCAGACACGTCAGCAACGCTTCCAGAAGCTGACGGGGAGAAGAGCACACCTAACCTCCTCACCGCAGCATGGCTGTAACCAACTGGGCTACACAGGGGGCAGAACAACGGCCAACTCCATGAACCCTTGCTCCAGAGAACCCTGGTACCTCAAACGTAACGTTAAGTGAACGTCACCGGCCCCACTTCCCCAGCAAGAGTCTTGGACAATAAACGGGAGGCATCAGAGGAGACCCTGTGGTTGCCAGTGCAGTACAAGTGTCTGTGTGGCCCAAGGTACCCTGGTCATCAGTACTGCACTCTTACGTAAAGAACCAATACTCATACACAAAAGAAACCCACGCTCCATAGCTTAGAAGGTTTTTAGCAGTGATGGCCACAGGCCCTGCATGAATCGTACCTTGTGACAGATTTAAAAATCGACAAAAAAAGAGCTAAATAACAGAAAAGCCCTGTAAATGAGAGAAGATTTCTCACATGCAGCAAAGCAAGACTCTCACTGATAGGTACTGGGGGAAAGGAGAGGGCAAAATGTAGTGATATCATCACATAAAATTACTTCTGTGCTGTAAAACGTTCAATAGTTTTTTCTCTCTCTTTCTAGGTACCTCTCATATTTTAGGTTACACTACTCAGGTGGCTGAACCCACCAAGGACTGCATTTCTAGCTGTGCCACCTTCTCCAATAGTTTACTGACATTTATTACCTAAAATATAAAAGTCCAAACAGTTCAAAACAAAGAAAACACAGGTCAAGACAGCTGAACAAAACCGAGAGTGTGGGAGGAAAACAGTCCTGTGAGAAGCTGCGTCGGCACTAGACAAATGAAATCCCCTCTCTCTGGATACGAAGACATAACTCTTATTTATGTGAATGGGAAACATGCTCATGCACTGAGGGGGGAACAACTACCATAGATCAGCAGAACGACTGCACTGGAGATAGCTAAAACCAGACTACATGTGCAATGAATGTGAAAACCGTTTCAGCCATCTGGGCGATGTAATTTTTCACATATGCCTTCAGAGCTGGATGGACCTTGTTGCCTCTCTTTTCCCTGACATTTCACCAATGTTTGAAAATTGCTTTCTGTCACCTGTAGGACAGTGCTCCATAAAAATTTAGCCTGTTCCTTTTGCCATCAACCCAAGTGTTCAAACGGACCTCTGTAACCAGTTTTCTTTCCAGAAGGATTCTGCAAAATGCCCTGTCCAGTCGGATTCAGCCACCTGACAGGTATTCAGTCCAGTGATAACACACCCACACAGACGGCAATGCAACCACCTCTGGAGGTGGCTTCAGAAACCTCCAGCTGCAAACAGCTTAACTCATTGTATGGAAAGGTTTTTCTTGGGTACCTAAAAAATACACCCCTCCCTGACTCATTAAGATAGAGGAATGCTACTCTCAGTTGCTACAGGTACCGCAATTAACAATTTCTCTGTCAGGAAAAGAGGACCAACATGAAAACAAACCAAGAAACGCTTATTACTTTCCATTCAGCTGCCTCAGAACAGTTGCGCAAGTCTGGGACAAGAAGGACAGAAAACTGCGTGCTAGACTTCATGAGCTACTGGTGGTTGAGTTTGTTAGCTGGATTTTAACCAACTGGGTTTAGCTTGGGAAATTATTTATTTTTTTTTTCATTCCTTTTGTAGCTCTTGTGCAGAATATCAGATGGTTGTCACACGATGTACTAAGTCTGGTTCTAGGGCACATAATACCAAACAAAATAAAATCTAGCTATTTGACATAAAACACAGAACCTGCCCAAACCTACATTCCTGGTTCTAATTTGTTATAAATTATTTCTGAAGGAGAACTTTTGTCCTGGCAGGAATTACTCCTGACTAGGAACTGTCTGTCTTCTGAAACCAGCATAAACAGAAGTCTAAAATACATGCTGTTTTGCAGGCTTGGGCTAACTGAGTAACCATGTGCCTCAGTTTGATTCAGGACATGTCTGTGTTGCCAGTTGATCTGGATCCAGTGTTGCCCAGACCTGATCTTAAGGTCAAGGTAAGCCGGATGGATGTCTGTAGGATCACAGTGCTAGCACTGCCCATTCCCCTGGCCACTTTTATTTACATCTGGAGGTTGCTTTCTTACAGGCACAAAGCTACTTCTGGATGGTGTTCAACCCTATAATGTTGAACAACCCTAACCAGCGGGATTCACAGCAACGGCAGGCTGAGAAGAGCCTGCACAAAAGAAATGGATCAGGGCGAGCATCGTATTTGTATGCAATGCCTTCCCATTTTTTTCACGCACACTGAAAGCAGCTGGGAATGTAGGAGCTGTGCTTCTGCACTTCATGCAGCTAGGGCTGTGGTTCTTTGAGCATTTCTCTGATGGCAAGGATGGTTTATAAACCAGCCCTGGCTGCCCTTCTTCTTTGGATGTTGGTGCCTGCCCCGCTGCCCTCCCTGTTCTCTGCCAAAGCCAACTATTCATGCAGCTGTGTGCTGGAATGTTTCAAGGAACTGATCTGGGAAGGGAGAAAAGAAACTTGAAATAAAGTTCTAGGCTATTTTTCTGGCCAGATCACTTCTGTGACCAGGTACATCAGGAAGCCACACGGACGCTTTCATTGGCATAGCCTGGGGTGGGAGAGAGGGAAGGCTGCTTTATGGGAGGTGTTATTTAAACAGCGCTGCTCCTGGATGCAAAGGCACAGCCAAAGACCTTTCCTACGTCCCCGAGAAGTGGGATTTGTGTGCGCGGTTTAGGCATTCATTAGTAGTGGCTGGGCCCCCTTTTTAAACTTTCGTTCCTTCTCATGGGGGTGTAGGGGAAACAGGCTCATGCGGTTCTGCTAGAATGAAGTTAAAGCCTTGTAAAGCTAAATAAAGCTTGGCACCGTTTTTATAAGCTCGGCAGTAGTGCCCTGTGGAAACAGGCTGTGATTACAACTGTGGCAGTTTCTAACTGCATCTGTATGCGGCGTCCCAAGTCTGTCACACTGCTATTTTTAAAGGGCTTTGAAGCAAAAACAATCACTGTTGTTAAGACTAGGCAGTTTTGTGTCTTTTAAACTCCAGCCATCAATGAGACAAAACTGGATAAGCATTTTATATAAACCTGCAGGAAACCGAGGAAGATGAAGCTTGCTCTGTGACCTATCACCGTTACTATTAATCTTAATACACAGACCCAACTACATGTGACAGCTAAGCTTGACTCACTGCATTCCCTTCCCTTTACTCCAGAAAACTGTCTCATGACTACTGTTACATACACCAAAACTAGATACTGCTGAAGAAAAGAAAAATCTTTACCCCCAACACTAAAAATTGCAACATCCAAATCACTGGTTTTTGAAATATCTAAATCTTATCAGGAATAAGGCTGCCTGTGACTCCCGAGATCAGTCAAGCTCCAAGAAGCTTTGTTTCAAGCCTTTTGTCTTGCTGTGGGGAGTACTGCAAGCTACAACTTCCCGGTATCTCCTCGAAGAAGGGCTGTCTCAATGACAGGAACTGTTAAAAGGACGGGGTGCTTTCCTTATACAATGTCAGAGGCCACATTACACAGTACAGCTGAAACCTAAGCAACAGAAAGAAAAGGTGGAAGTCCGAATTTCCGTTCATTTATGATATGCAAACACACTTTATTTAAAGGAAGCAAGAGGTGTTGGGCAGTCCAAAAGTCTTACAGCTAACCGCATCAGCTGCTCTCGCCCTTTGCGACGTGTACCAGTTTGGCAGGCGGGACCTGGAGGACTGTGGGAAGAGGAGAGCAGCACAGGTAACGCACCACAATGTGCCAGAGATCAGGAGTCCTCGAAGGAGGGGAACTGCAACCGTTTCGAAACCTGTTAAGCAACAACACCATATAAAACCAAAGAACTAAATCCTCGCTTCCCTCCGCCTACCACAGTTCACAAAGAGAAAACAATTCACAAGCACCGAAAGCTCCCGCTGGGTCATTTTTCACTTGATTATTTTTCAGCCCGGAAACAACTACAGGCGTGCAAACGCAACACACAAAATCCATCGCTCTTCATGCGCTGGCTCTCTTCTTATTTAGAAATAAAATACTGCTCTCAAAATAAACTGTCACTACTACAACGATCCTAGGCGTGCTGTGGCCTTTAAGGACTTCTGAAGGAGCTTAAAGACTGCATACAGACTGACACTTATATATGATAAAGTGAGACCATGGCACTGAAACCTAATCCTCGCCGGGGCAGAATGCAGCAACTCATCCCAGCTGGAGCAGCATCACGCCAGCCCTGATACGCACGGCGAGGAAAGCAAGAGCGTCCGCTTGGGCAGGAGGCAGCTACCCCAGCCACCCTTCACGCCGTGCAGGGCAGCAGAGCCTGGTTTCCCAGCACTGCAGCAGCACGGCCCCCAGCTTGCGGGTGCTGAGCGGGGGGAGCATCACTTTTGGGTGGCGCAGGGCCCCCTGGAGCGCGAGTTCAGAATTGGGACAGAGGGATATCGCTGACCAGGGGGATTCCTGCTCCCTGCTGCGGGCCGGTAATTCCTGCTCTGGTTCAGATCAACAGCATTTCTTCAAGAATTCAGCTGGATTTTTGACATTGCCTTGCTCACCCACCCCACTCACTGCATTGAGGCTGCATTTTAAGATTTAATTTTTGGTCTTGTTCTGGTCCCAGCAATGCAAACAGGTATCACCTTGACTACATTATCTTCCCACCTAAATTCTACCGGCTTAACATCTAAAAGTTTGAATTCTTCTGCTTCTGAAGTCACCACCACCCCTGACTTTCAAAGCTATTTTAAAAGAGCTGCAAGATGCTGCCTATCACTTTTAACATGCATCTGGCATTATCTGAAGCACCTGGTCCTCCAGCAACAATTCTGTTCCCGCCTCACTGGGCAGAAGAGGTTTTGCATAGACGTGGCAAGTTGGCTACCACTGTTTTATGTTACCCTCAGGAGCTAGTGAGGAACAACTGGTCTGTAATGCATGTACCCTAGATTGTGGACATCCTACTCCCAAATACTGTAGCTTGCACTCCCCAGTAGCCTACAGTGACTTAAATTCATGTGTAAGAGGCAGATTTCAAGCCTCTTTTTTCCATCTGGAGTTTTGTACCTCCAGAATGTATGTTTTCAAAGTCTTTGCAACAGCAAGGGATGAATTTTACCACTGACAAAATTTCTCATTTTATTTTAATGAAAGCTGTCTTTCTCATGCAATCACTGTATTCCGTAACCAGGGATTAGCAAAAATACCAAATATCACGAGAAATCTAATAAAACGAAAAGAGACAACAATATTCACCGCTTGTTCTACACTCCCACTCTTGCTCTTGCCAGTGGATCTGGGCCAACGGTTTAGATAATGGAAAACATTTGCGAAGAGGTCTTCATGCGTGAAGAACACTTAACTTTTCATATGATGGAATTCAGTAATATTTTCCTGACAGTGTGGGGCAGTGCTCCTCCAGTGGTTTGCTCGAGTGCTTGCACAACCTTACATGACTGACAGAAGATCTGCTGGCTTAGAAAACTACTGCGGTAGCCAAGTTAGTCCACTGCATTTTTGCACAACAGGTAGGAACAACTGTTCAAAAGGGGATTTTTTTTCTTAGGAATGTAATTTCCAGTCCCCTAGGAATAAAGGAGACTATCAACCATTTCAAAAAGAAGCTGTATTTTTTCCTGAATTCCTTACAGAGTACCTTTACAAAATTACCTTTATCTTGCCAGATGAACTCTGTCACGCGATGAACAACAGTAAATAACCATGTATGCCAGGCAAAAGTGAAAAGCTGTATTTTTTTAAAAGTAAGATTCAGAGACGCATCAGTCATAATGTAAATTACTCCATGGAATAATTACTGGCTTAAGACTGGGCAAATCCCTTCCCTGTACTTATGTATCTCACACTTGAATCAAAGGGCAACCTGAGCTGTAAACTTCCTGCATTTGGAGGCCTAACAAGAAAGTTCAGTAGATTAACTGTAGGGACCAGGAAACGCTTTGATCCACAGTTCAAGAGGAACCTAAACCAAACAGGCACTGGGGAGACCCGCTAACGCATTTAAAGGTTTTGTTGCTTCTGTTTCACTAATAATGTTAACCTGTTATCAGGTGTCTAACACCATCAAGGTGAGTGACAAAGGGGTGAGAATTCAGGTCAGATTAGGAAAAAGAAGAGGTTACATACTACTTAGATAAATCCCATGCTTTCCAACAGGCTAGTTCAGGTTCTAAGGAAGCCAGAGAATTGTCTGAAGTGCTGTGGCTCGGCCCTCCCGAGTGGAAGCTGGCATTCCAAAGACTGTGAAAAGGCAAACACAGCACTTCATTTTGGTTCCTTCCCTTTATACAACACTTTAATATCGGTCTTTCTGTCATAAACTTTAAAATGTCAACAGCAATTCCTTTGAAAGCTCTCAAATTTAAATTGCTCTTTGATTTGATAATGTGAGAAATATTACATCTCTTGCAGACCAGAGAATTTTTGGTTTTGACAAAGCAGTGATTGCAATGATGCTTACCATAATGGTAAGAGAGAGAATAAACGCAATTTATTATCTTCTGCGTGCATGCCCAAATGTACGTACATTTTTAACTTTAAAAAACTGGTGTATTGCCAGGCAAGCAGAAGTTTAAAATGCAAGACTCTCAAAGCACTGCAGAATACAACAGTGTTGAATTCACACTGGATTTCTTGACGCTTACTTGTCTTTTATGGCATACGGTCTAGAATGGAATCAATGCAGAAAACCTTTTTGCTAGCTACCTCTAAGGTACTAATCTGCTTGCAAATCATTTGGCATAGCTGCTAACTAATAAAACCATATAGAGTATTAATCAACACACATCATCCATTTCCCTTTAGAAATGCTGAGGTGATAGAAATCCTTCGGCAATTATAAATAAAATAAATATATACTGAAGTTGATGCATGAAAAAATAAGCACACAGGCCATACGTCTTAATATAAAATAAACATTTCCCTTATTTTTTTCAGAAAAAGCTTTGATAATAAAATCAGTATTCCAGGCACGGATATGCATTAATATACAGGATATAGAAAGTTTTGGTGATGTGGTCAATAAAGCATTATGATTTTGTTTATTATCCTTATTCTTCTGTTATGTTCCCCAGCCACAACTAGAAAGCTATTCTTTGTTGAACGTCAACTTTCTGAAAAGCTGAGAGAACGTAGGCTGTTAGTACAGTCAGCGTTACCCTTGGCTGTGGAAAGAACCCCATTGCTGAGGATAGTTACAAACGGCACTGAACACCAGGGACACTCCTCCGACACTGTCATGGTGGTTCAACAGGCAGGAAACAAATCTTCCTGCAACCAGGCAACCGCCCAAATAAGAAATAAAAGCCCCATAATGATGGACAAAACCAGAGGTCTTACAGCTGGATGTCCCAATATGGTTACAAGTGTAGCGTGGACACACCCGTACGTGGTTTATGTTACTTGGTTTGGCCGAATAATAAAACAATGCCTTGTTCTGACAAGATGCTGGAAGTGCTGTGGTGTCTGTCCAACATGACAATTATATAAAAATGTGGGTCATCTCAATTCAGCTATTTATGTAATTACAATTAAACTCCTGCTTAAATGCTGTACCTTGCAAGATTGTGCTGTAGTTGCGGTAGGGCAGGAAATAAGAGTCACTTGAGTAGGTGGTGTAACACGGAGCAAATCGGCTGGTAGAATCCACGGCAGGTTTATCAGGGCTTGCAACAGGCCGCTCGCTGCTGCGCCCTGGGCACAGCCAGTGCTGCCAGCTCGCTACCACTGAGCAAAAACTCTGTAAAAGTTGATGTAGTTTTCCACACAAAAGATTATCTAATCTAATAGATGATGAATGCAGATTTCTCAGGGAGAAGCTGAAGAGACAGCGCCCTTCCCTGATCTTGCGGATACACAGTGGCACTGCTTCACGTGACGGCACAGCAGCCACATCATGGCACTGTTCTTTCTTCCTCCACTTAACCTACATAGCACCTTCATCTGGTCTGTTAATGAGAACATGTTTCATGTTAATAATTCATACCTGCATAATTTAGTAAAATAATACTTACACTTTTGGCTATTTGTCTGCTGACTATTTCTCCTGCTCTCCGATTACAGAATAGAGATGACTAATGCCTGATGGAAATCTGCAAAGCGTGCAAGGCCAGGAGTAACTTGTGAAATTTCGGGGATTTTGCAGGTATTTTAAGTAAAATTCTCTGAGTACCAGGTAATGTTACACACACACACAAGTGAACTGAAGAGACAAATCAAACAAAATAAATGTAGAGATATATTTTTTTTCCCTCACAGATGTTGTCATGTTTCTTCAGTAATAGCATGCACATAAGCCTAAATTAATAATAACGATGCAGTACATTTTCTTAAGAAACACAGCTTGTGCAGTGGTAAAACATTCAAGTAACAAGTTTTTTCCTTTTACATAAGTAATGCAACCAGTTATCTGGGGCAAACAGCACGTCCCTACCTCACCTTCAAGACAGTGCTATCTCCCTGTCCTTTGTGCTCCTCTGCCTTGACCGAGATTGTCAGCAGTAGTGCCAGTGAGTCATCAAACCCAAGGAATCTGTACTTCACTTTGATCAAAAATGGATTCAAGGACAAGGTGAATACAACCATCAAAAGATAAATTCCCATTCCTATTGATCTGAGGTGATCTAGATTTTCAGAGATGGAAGAGTTATCTACTAATCTACTTCCTTAAGGGACTCTCAATGACCCATCGCTCAAATGGTTTGAGCTACTGGTAATCTGTTAATTCATCCAATCAACTTTGGTCCTACAGTGTTAGGTGAAGACAAATAAGACACCAAAAAAACCCCCCAAATGAAAAATCTGGCTGATCATAAGGCAAAGATGGTCCCATGGCAGTCTGCAGTCATTTTTGGCATACACGGAAATCTGACATCATTTAAGGGATGCTGGCAGGTTCTCAAAACACCACAAAAATTTGGATCCTCTAAAGAACACATCACCTCCTGGCCAATACACTGTTACTTCAGTTATGAGAATCTCGTGTAACATAAATTCTCTTGACACCATCACAATATTTACCATCAATGGACTTAGAAAAAAGAAAGTGGTAGCTGACTAGATCAGATTTTGCTCCCACTTTTCTGACAGCTCTGAAAGAAAGGAAGAAAGCTTCCCAGTGACTCCTACCCCAGCCTTCCAAAATCTTTTAGCTTTCATTATTTCTCTTATAATGAATTAACAAAAATCCTTTTTCCCACTTTTGTCAGCTATTTGGCTCCCTTTCCTTCAAGTGGTTTTAGTCACTGGATGTAACTCATACCTCCTGCAGGGAGTCAATCTTTGACTCAGCCTCATTTCCTTAAAAATTAGGCTTATTACCTCCCACGGTCTTGTCCTGTCCCAAGCAGACAGTCCAAAAGCCATCAAAAAAGCAGCTGTCCCATCTTTCCTCATAATAACCACTTTTTGAACTCAACATATATCTAGATGATTCAATTTTAATTTTTGTCACTGTAGTCCCAGATGCCAAAAAGAGACTTCATTTTACGTGCAAACGCCAAAACAGTGAACTAAAACAGCAAAGCGCTGTAACCTTATTCATTAACTTTTTCAAGGAAGGTGAAACAGTCAAGGGCAGCTTCAAAGTGAGTTACTAGCTACAGCAAAATGCTCTGTGCTTTGCTCAGACACCTCTGGCATAAGGTAGTCCTTTAATGCATCAAACTGCTGAGAAGCAAAATAAATGAAGAAGTAGAAAGGCCAGAGGACTTAGATAATAATTAAAGTAAGCTTTCTATAGTTTCTAAATTTTCACACACTGACATGCTGCATTTTAATTTGGTAAAATGAGGTTTCCTTTCATGAAAAAAAAAATTAGGTCAATCAGACATATGCTTAAAATGAGAAAGGGCTATGAAAAAGCCACCCTGCTACTGTTTTTTTAAATACATATTGATAGTTACCAAGAAGCAATACTGACTACGGTGTTCTCCACGTTACCTCAGAGGGGTAAAAAATGCTCATGATGCAACTAATTTTTCGGATTGTACCAAAGACAGATCACTCTGAGCAAGAACTGTACTGTATGAATTACAAATACGTGTTGGCTCTACAGAGTTGTAGTCTCTGGCACAGTAAGAGAAAATCTAAAATTTATGCCAGAGCCTGATAACGAGGTTGACGAGGCACTGCCATGATTAGAGACATTAGGCCATGTTTTCAGCTGAAGGAGGATGCAGATTTAACTAGCTGAACATCTACCGCTCACGTGGATGAGGCTGAAGCCAACAGTCCCTGATGCTGTGCAGCCCATATTTCCCTGCTACCTGTGTAGTCCACTCTTTAAGCACATTATTCCTATCTGATTCTCCAACTAACAGTGTATTTTTAAAGAACAGAACGTGTACCTCGTTTATCTCAGTTACTCCAAGGAAGAAGTTAATTGCTTGCGATGCCATCATATTTTATTTGAAAATGTACTTCCCCACTGCCTCATTTCTAGTGTATCAGCAATACTGATGTAGTGCTTTTTAATGCAGATCTGTTTTCAATACAGGACAAATACAGGCTGGGTTTGGTTTTTTTTTTTTTTTTTTAGCCACAGGGATAATCAAATCACTCTTGGCATGGTGTATAACAACAGAGGAATCGATTCCCAAGGTTTGCTTAAGAGTCCATCAAACTGTCAGTAAGCATGTGGAAAAATTAAGGCTTATATAACTAACCGATTTTAAAGAAAAAATATGGGGTTTGCAATGTATCCCCTTAAGAAATAAACAAAATGTTAAGCTCTGCCATTAGGTGCCAGCCACACTGTACATTCTAGATGTGTCCTAACCAGATGCTGTGATTTGCTGCAGCGTGGCAGGAAGGCAGTACGTTTCAGCAGCAGCTATACGGTCTTGCAAGCCAAGTCCTATTTTCAAAATTGATTCAAACACGTAACTGCTTGAGTATGAGAATCAGAAACAGAGACCCAGAGGCGCTACAGTCCTGTTCAGCAGTTCGCTCTTAGGCTTCTCTCTAGCTTGAACAAAAGCCAATGACTCCAAAATACCCATTTATATAAACTGAAAAGCATTATATATTGAAAAATGCCCTTGCAGTAAATAAATACAGAAATACTGACATCATACTTCTTCAGGAGCACCCACGTGTGTTTTCTGCCTTCCTCCTGTACAGGAGCAGTCAGCATGCCTCATGGTAAAACATGTGCAAAAAAAAGTTTCATGAACAATGATCAGAATTTCTAAAATGCTGCATAATACTTTCTGACATTTTTTAAAAAGCAAAATAGATGAATTACCAATAACCCTTGTACACTAAAAAAAGTCACACAGAAAGGAATATAAAATTGAAGATGGATCCATTTCTTTCTCTAATATGTAAAAAATTAGCACTATAAAGCTAGCCAGTTAATTAACTTGCCATTCTTCAAAATGAAACAATGAATGTATTTATTAGAGCAAGATTACATGAGTAATTGAAAAACTCACCTATCTCTTCTAAAATTATGACCAATGTGCCACCCAGTTCTTTTTCTGACAAAACCAAACACTCCAAAACCCCCAAAGTTCTAAAGGAATTACGATCCCTCTACTTAAGAGTGTGAGTTTGGAAGGCTTATTCCCTCTGGAGCGCAGGCTTCAGCCACTGCAGCCCGCATCAGGTCTCTCCAGGTGGAGCCCTGCTCCTGCCAGCGCAGCCTCACTCTCCCTCCAAGGCAGGAGCAGGCTGCACGTACCCTCACCATATGGCTTCACGACTCGCTCGCTTTTCAGAGCCTCTGCAGAGCTTCCAGAAGGAAAGAATTTGCACTTGTATCTTAGTCACTGCTGAACATCACGAAGTTTGTCTCCTTCCTCAGACGGTCTGCTCTGCGCCACAGCCAGCCTTGGTCTTAAATTCGGTATTTGTGAAGCCCTTTGTTAGCAAAACCAGGATTTCTCTGGATAAAAGAAGTATAAGTAAAAGTCTTCTCATATTATCATTTGATTGTGCAACTCCATGCTAGCTTTTGTTCCACAGGGCTGGATCATGGCCCTGAGGAACCTTATCCCCAAGCAGTCACAGCCTCCACCAGAAGAAATGTAGACTTTGCAAAGTGCAATTTTCATGTGGTCCAGTCACAAAAACCTCAGTGTTTATGCACTGAGACAAAAGAGAATGACACTGGGCCAAAGACTGGAAAAGAAAGCAATTCCAATAGCTGCACTGGTACATTGCAGATTACTGTTATTCTGTCAATCACCTTTTTGAAAACACGGACTAGTACCAGGTTTTGATGCCTCGGATCTACTCTGAAAGGCTTTTGCCTTCACTGGAATTTGCATCTGGGAGGAATGGCCCATGAACTAAGTCCGTACAGCAAACTTTGGCATAAGGCAAAGGCAGGAACATCTGCTGCCACCATGAACAGCTTGTTGGCTGAGTTCAGTCGCAGAAGAGTGCCAATCAACTGATTTGCTTTCCCACCTCTCTGGTTTGGCTGGTAGAATCCATGTGGATTAATCTGAAACACTCCATACACTGAGGATAGCCTACTTGCTCTGGGAAGGACTGGTCACAAAGGCATTGTTTAGATTGAATCCTTCAGAAAGCGAAGATACAAGGATCTGTCTCCTGCATTCTGAGGACGACATTCCTCAAATCACAACCGCTTTCTCTGTCTTTTAACTTTAGCTTTATTGCTCATTTTACTGCTGTTTGGGTTTTTGTAATATACTTCCGAGCTTTTTTGTTCCTGCAAATTGTAGTCATTCTAACAGTGAGAGCCAAATCCTACTTTCATTTGTGGAAATGGAAAACATTTTCTGATTTTCTGGCACTCTATAGGTATATCCTGTCCTAAACATTTTTTTTTCAGGCAGAAATAGGAACCATTTGGTTAACTCATAACTTAAATATGCCAAACACTCACTCATTCCTCAAACCATCTTCAAATAATTTTTACTAAAAGTGTCAAGATACTAGATTTAAAATACACATATAGCATAACTTAGGTGGCTGAGTTGGCTGCATTGATAAAAGAGAAGGATTGGAGAGTTCTTCTTTTGGCTCACTTAATGCCTTACTACATGGCCCTCTGGAAAAAGCTGAACCCTTGTGTCTCAGTTTCCTATCACCTGTACAGTGGTCACAGTGTTTATCTTCCTACTTTGCTAAGTATCGGGAGAAATGATTAATTAGCATAGCCCTGTGTTGTGCTTTAGGTAACACATATGGAAAGGATGCTTAGCATGTTTTACTCTTCTAGATAAAAGACAAGTTTTATGGATGATGAAATGTTATGTGTTAAACAGTTATACAGACAACAAATATGACTTACAGGTGAGGATACTTGCTTCCACTGATTGCATTAATCCCAGAGACTACATGAACTAATTTTCCTGTCTATCCTCATGCCTCCATTGTTTCCTAATAAAAGTAGGTGGAAATCTCAGAATGCTTCCTTTTTTTTTTTTTTTTTTTAAAAAAAACCCAAACCCAACCCCCCCAAAAAATCACCCATCAATATATTTAGAGCCCAAAGGCTGCTGCCTGACAGAGCCTGACCTGACCTGCCCAGCTGGCCAGCAGCCTTGCAGGAAAGCACTGGGGGCTCCTGTTGGACATCAAGTTGCACTTGAGCCAGCAATGCACCCTTGCAGTGATGGAGACTAGCTGTGTACCAGGCTGTGGGAGCAAGATAATAACAAGAAGGTCCACAGGAAGGTTTTTTCTCTTTTCTCCAGCACCTGAAATCACATCCAAAGCACTGTGGAAAATTTGGCCTCCCAGCACAAGAGAAATACTGATAAATTGGAGAGAAATGCAGCAGAGGCCAAAGAATTGTGAGGCTGGACCCAAGGCAAACACTGCCACATTTGCTTGCTTACCCCAGCGAAGAGAAGTCAGAAGGGCAACATAACCATAGGCTTCACCAACAAAAGCAGAGTCGTAGAAATGAGAGAGCCAAACTCTTCTCTGAGAGGCATGACAACAGGACAAGAACCAACAGTGACCAATTGCAACAAGAGAAATTCTGATTAAATACAAGGACAAAGTTCTTTGTAGCAAGAAGGGTTCAGCACTGGAATGGGTGCCTGGGGAGTTAGCAGAATCAGCGTCCCTGAAGACAGTCAAAAGTTGACTGGATTTAATCTACCTTTGAAGTTAGCCCTGCTTCAAGTAGGCGGTTGGGACTAGATGGTCTCCATAAACCTCGTTCAACTTAAATTATTATGTGATTCTATAATTTATGACTAATAAGAGGCATCATTAATGTTCCTATTATGTTCTCCCTCCTCCCTCTCTCCCCCACCCCCTCCTTTCCCTAAGGGGGACATTGGCTGGCCAAAATGAACATAATTGTCTAAGAATATTCTCAAAAGTACACACTGTCCATGTAAGGTGTCAAGTATGAAACACTGGTGTTGGCAAAGAGCCAGGTGCCAAAATATAAAATTCTAGTGCTCAGCTGGATGTTTTACTTGTCAGATCTGTGTCATAACTGCTGTTTATCCACATTCTTCTTTGCTGACATGTATTTGCAGCCTTGTGGTCACACTGATTTAGCTGGTCATTTTGTGTCTGTAAGGAATTGTGTAATTAAATATTGTGATTTAAAGCCTTCAAACACATTAATGTTACTTGCCAGTAAAGTTAAGCATGGGAAAGATGACATTTTCAGGGTCTGTATTTATGCATTAGCTTTCCATGTTTAAATGAATCTAAGCATCTTTTGGGGCCCATCCCCACTGGCAAGTATATTTAAATTGAACATGATTCAGGAATAACTCAGTAGAAAAATTTATATTCCAAAATAGGAATGCCTAAATTTTGGAAATTACTTAAACACATTATCCCAAGTATGAAAAACGAGTATGAAGATGAAGTTCTTCACTTGAAATAAGCACGTATATCTACAGAAAGGTAACCAGGAATATTTTATCTGAAATAATTATCCCTTAATTATTACTGAGACATTATAATTATCCAGAACGACTGTGCAGTCTATACATTAAATTCAAGCAAAAAAAGCCGAAGTTTGATTATGAATAAGATAAGAAGATTTTAGAACAAGGCACAGTTTTAAAGGTTAACAGCCTGCTTTGGCTCCTCTCAGGGCAGAGTGAGGACGTCTCCTCCAATGGACTCCCAAGACTTTTTAGTAATTTCCAGCTCTCCTGTTCCAGCCTAGGAAGGAAGACACATGACTTTTTCTTACAACTGCCAGAGAAATGCCACTGCACTGTTAACAAAGCACAAGATAACCTCAGAAAAAGGTGAAGGTTATACCTGTAATAGTTATGTTGCTTTGAAGAAACCCCAGACTAATATTTTGTATTCAAGGTTCAGCTCAAAAGGAAGCAAACTTTTATGGCAGAGTTACTAACTCCTGAAAATAGAGGTCCATAATAGAAATGCTGACAGTAGCTTTAGAACAGCAGTGTTACTGGGCACTGCTACAGTCATCAGTTTTAATGAGGGCTGTTAATATCACCTCAGTCAAAATGGTTGCCCTGGGCTGACGTCTCAGGTTGTGCACAGGTGCTCTCAGCCAAAAATGTAATGAAGGTTATTACACTATCAACGAGGCACAGATGTACATCCCGTCTGAACTCAAGGTACTGTTACTGCCAAGCAGGCGTCTCTTTCAGCACATCCCAGGCCTGTTTAAATCAATATGCTGTTCCAGCTCAGTGAACCCAAGCACAGCCTTCTGCTTCTCCATGGCATCGCCACTGAGAGAAGGAGCAACTTTTAAGACTGCAGGAAGGATTTACCCCTGATGTGCAGGTGGATCACAAAAAAATAAAAGAACAACAAACCAAACACCACCAATGCTGTATTGGTTTGTGATAGTCTTTGAACTTGGAATTAATGCATTTGGGTCTGGAGTGCTTCAGCATTTCAGAGCAGTACCTTCTTTTCACCAAGCACAGTAACAATATTGGCTTGAGGGAAAACTCTCTCTCACTTCTGTGTTGCCTCTTCTTTGTCTCATCTGAAATCCGACATACTTTTCATTGGATTTGCATGCTTTCCAAGTCATGCTTCACACTTTGCTGATTAGTGCTCATGCTCACTTTGCTGTACAAATCACACAAGCAAGTCACAGTTCTATTTTTTTAAAGCCTGTCTTGCTTTATAGTAGACATACACAAAGTTTTCAGGCACATCCTGAGTAATAGAATCTATACTGGCAGATGTGGATACTAGGAAAGGTTACATTTCTACTGAGATAACACCTGGGCATTCAGAAGCCAATATGAAATGAGCCATAACCTCTGCTGAAGCCATCCTTCTTCCTTTGCCCTCCCAGGACTCCAGCTTGGGAGACGCAGTACTGTGAGAGGGCTGATGTAAATGAGAAATGGCACCTCATCAGAACAAAGACCGTGTTTGCTTTAGCTGAGGAGGACAACTGCTCACAGATCTCAGCTGGCGCAGCGAGGTTACTGTGCTCCCCAGAAGCATACGTTGTACCTGGAAGAACTGACATGCAGGTAAAGGAGCCAAGCAAGCATCACAAATTCTACCATGTCAAAGACTGAGTGTGTGGGTCTGTATGTGTGGGTGTATGTGCGCACATACACATACGTGTGCGTGCACACTGTAAAGAGACAGAGCTGGCCAAGGAAGCCACTATTGCTCAGGAATCTTAAATGTAATTTTTAAATCCTGATGGATTCTGCCTGGAGGATGATTAATGTCCTGCCTTTCCCCTAACCTTTCTCTTTATCCACTTAAAAATTTACTAACCAATGCAATCAACATGCTGCTATTCATGGCTTCACAACTGTCCCTCCATGACTTAAGGGACAGCCAAAGATAAGCC
Source organism: Eurypyga helias (assembly GCF_000690775.1). Taxonomy (NCBI): domain Eukaryota; kingdom Metazoa; phylum Chordata; class Aves; order Eurypygiformes; family Eurypygidae; genus Eurypyga; species Eurypyga helias. The sequence goes on from NW_010235571.1 coordinate 45,905, forward strand.
CTTTCCACCAGACTGCATCTGGGATCTCTAGCATTGGTCTAACTCAACTGATCGATTGAATGAGCTCTGTGCCAAAATCCCTGGCACTGTACTGTGCACGTGATACCAGTGATTGCCTGGCATAAAAATCTGTGCTCTAGAACCGTGCTGGAAGCTAAGTCACAGCAACATGGAGCTGAAGAGTGGAGGCAATTAGAGCAGAACGCAGGCTGTGGCGTGACAGCTAAAGGTAGACATAGGTACCCTGAAGCCAGAGGTAGTGGTTAAGACATAGCTGGATCATTCAGCTCTGGTCCCAGACACTGCAGATGCAAAGTAACCTCTGCTTCCCAAATACGCCCCAACACAACGTTTGGAAGGGATCTGGCAAGTCAACCTGGAAACACATCAGGAGAAGAAATCAATGAGTTTGATGGTTTGAGCTTTGCAATAGAACTGCTTTAGGTAATTAATTTCCTTAAAAAATAATACCAGCCTTGTTCTTGTAAAGGATTAGATGACTGTGATAAGCAAAGCTATATTTAGGTGAGCAATACTAAAACTGGAAGGAAAGAAGGGAGTTATTGCTCCAGCCAAGCAAAAGCAATACTGCCACAGAGCACTGTTTTCAAATCAGGAGGTGTGGGCTAGGGCACTTTTACTTCTACCAGGAGTAAAGCTGTGCTCTCTCATGCCTCCCTGGTTGAACGCCTAAGTGGAGTAGTGTTATATCATAGAATCATAGAATGGTTAGGGCTGGAAGGGACCTCAAAGAGCACAGAATCACAGAATGGTTTGGGTTGGAAGGGACCTTAAAGATCATCCAGTTCCAACCCCCCCCGCCATGGGCAGGGACACCCCGCACTAGACCAGGTTGCCCAAAGCCTCATCCCGCCTGGCCTTGAACACTTCCAGGGATGGGGCATCCACAGCTTCTCTGGGCAACCTGTTCCAGTGCCTCACCACCCTCTCTGTGAATAATTTCTTCCTGATATCTAATCTAAACCTCCCTGTTTTCAATTTGTACCCGTTACCCCTTGTCCTATCACTACAGGCTCTTGTAATATCATCCCCATATGAATGGGGATGCTCGTGTTCTGCATTTCTCAGCAGCAAGTATAATCCAGTTTCAATTTATTCTGGCTACCCTAGCACACTCCTGTACTCTTGTTACCATCCAAGTGTAAAGAAGTCAATCTGTCTTAATACACACAGACCTCCCCTCTGACAGCAGGCACTCTACATACACAGGGCTACATGCCTTAAGCCCTGCCTCTGTGAGCACACACACAAACAAATCCTGATCTAACCCTGAAAACAGATCCCCACAAGACTCGAACATTCTCGACCCATTTATACATTTCAAGCAAGACTTCATAACAGACAGACAGCAAAACTCGCTGCAAGTGACCCAATTATATCCTAGAGGAAACTTATGTTGAGAGTAATTGCTACAAAGGAAAAGTTCAGCTGTCACGGTCTGAGTAACTTTCAACCTGGGGCTGAAGGGATAAGGGCAGACCTTTGTTGCTGGCACTTCTCCACAGCTGCCACTTATCTGTGCTCTCTGCTCTTTCGACCGCCACAAATCCTGCGCAGTGTCCCAGGAGGCAGCCAGCAAGGGGTGCAAAAGCACGGCCTGGTTGAGGAGGAAAGTCATCAAAACTTGCTGAAGCTGCTTTTCCTTAATCATTACATACATATGAAACAGGCAACCCCAAAGCTGACGTACAGCAAAGGCAGACAAGCACTTTAAAACAACCGTAGCAGCAGCAGCAGCAGCAGCAACAGCTCCCTCCCCACCCCAATGTAGGAGATTGCTTAGCAGGAAATCAGACTGTGATTTCCTTAAATGAAATATAATAGCCTGATTAGCAAACAATGCTCCGTTTAAAATAGGGTGTTTCCGGCTCAATTTTCTTCAGTAATAATAAGGAATGCTGTAAGATGATGATAGCACATAGTAATGTCAAGGAAAGCAAAACTCCTGGTGTCACACAAGGAAACATTTGCTGAGGGAGGGGCAGGAGGTGGGCTGATTTTCCATAAACTTTTACATTTTCACTTCCTTCCATCTCTCACGTGCATGCCTTCCTCTAATAGTTTAGAACTAAAGGATGCAATCGGTATTCCAGACAGATTGCATGAATAACTTTTTCTTATCCAGCCCAGCCACAACTGTCCTTGGGTAGCTAACAAGACGCTACAGGAACTGCTCCAACTCCCAGCTGGAGGAAGCATGAAGTGTATAACTCAACTGCACTGCAGCCTCTCTTTTGCACCAAGACACTGAAAGGAAGAAGTACGTTCATCTGTATGTTGAAAGAAGATAAAAGACATCATATTGCTCAAGAATTTAGATTGCCACACAGTAGACCGGTTTCTATGGGTATCCAATGGGCATCAGGAATTCCCTTCCTGTGCTAAACCCTCTGCTTCTTAAACTACGTGCTTTTGCTGGAAGCCCAGGTGTGTGCCTAAGGGACTTTACTCTGCATGCGGCCTGAAATGCAGAATGATGCTGGGGCCTCCTCTGCGGCTCCTTGGGATCTGTGCTGCTAACCTGACTGATGCTGGTGTGATCTGGCACTCTACTGGGAATGGAAAGGTGTGCCCCTGGACAGGGGAAATGAAAGGAAAGTGTAGCTGCCCTCAAGCCTCTGCCAGGAGCAGGGACTGCCCTCACCCCACCAGAAGGAACAGCCAGGTTGGCATTGGTAGCACCATCCCGCTTTGGGAGGAAAGGAAACGAAGAGGAACAGAAAGGCTGAGGAATGCACATTTCACTGATTTCTTTAGTTTTGTGAATACTGTGACAGTATTGGAAATTCCTGTCTACCAACCGAGTCACAGTACTGCCATGGTATCAATGTGTGTCTGTCAAACAACGGTCAGGCTCTTCCACCTGGGTAGTCCCTAATGGTTTGTTAGCAGACGTCTTCTCATGGGTGCCCTGGACCTGACAGCTGCCAGAGAAAGAAACTTGCAGTCAGTACTGAAAGAAACAGCAACTAGTAACATCTGTATTACTGTAAAGACTCTTGGAATAAAGAGCTCTATGTAGGTTTATCAGTAGTGGCTGACAAACAGCTTATTCCTGAACTGTGGTCCAGAAAGGCATCAAGAGTAATACCAGCCATCATATCTGATTAGTTCCAAGTTGATGTGTGTGTTTGTGCTAGTGAAATAATGAAGAGCGTGACAGAGGGAAAGTTTGATACTTGTGGAAATACAAGACATAGGGCTCTCGTGAAATCTAGCCACCTAAGAGGGAGCACAAGCACATCCACATCATATCTACAGACTATGTACTTAAGGTAGTAACATATTGCCTTGTATTTCCTTGCCAAATTCTGGCAATTACAATTTCCTTTAAAAATATATGTATTTCTTCTACCTCATTAATGTCTGAAAGACCTGTATAATCCAAGCACTAATAAACATTTCAATAGGGCTGTGTCATGAAACGTGAGGCCTTCTACAGATCTATGTCAGAGTGGTTAAAATCAGCTGGCAACTGTTTCAGTTGCTAGTAGTCAACACTGTATTAACACCATGAAAAAAAAAGCATAGTTTAAGTATAAATTAGCTATCCAAGAAAATCCGTAATCCCTCACAAAACTTTTCTAGTGCTGTTGACAATACGGCTCCTCTTCCCATCACTCCAGCCCCCACACGGGGGTTGTGTTTGATTCCTTCCACCTTAGATACATACACACCATCTCCAAATCCTGATGCTTATCTCGTGAGCATCTTCAAAATCCACCCTTTCATCTCCATCCTTCGAGTGCAATCCTTTGCTCCACCTCTTACGTGTATCCCATTTTGATTGCTGCAGCCTCCATTCCTCCCTTCTGGCTTCCCGTGTGCACAAGGGCATACAAATCAAACTGCTGCCAAATAAACATGTGTTTCTTGCCTGGAAGTTTGATCATTTCTTTTCCTTCCTCTCCCCCTCAATCCCTTTCTTAGCTTCACTGTTGGCTTCCCTCCAAAATGGGATGTCAGCACCTTCCAAGTTAAGTATAATTCTGGGTCCTTTTCATTTATCTTTCCCTTACTAAGCTTTATTTAAACTTCCTACCCTGCACCCTTTTCTTCCAGTTCTCCCCAGCCCTCCTGCCAGCCAAGTTTTCAGAGTTTCCTTGTCTTTTACCCCATATCACCCCTTTGTTCAAATTTCACCTAAAGCCCTGCTTTAACTGAACCTGGCAGATCCACCTGCGACATGCTGCTCATGAAAATGCATTGATTTTTAAGCCGTGCAGAGTAATATTATTTCTTTTTGCCTTACCAGTTGTCCAAGCTGCCCTCCTCAAGTGCTCAGATGGTGCCAAGCATATCACTGCCACACCTGAGAATACTTCACGGCAGCAACTGGGCACAACTCTGAAAACTGATTAAATAATATGCTGGGAACACAGAAAACACAGCTATCCTCAAAATGCTATCGAATGTGTGAAGCAAGCAAATTGGAAGAAATGAACAGAAGAAAAAGTACTTCATATGCATTTAGTTACAAGAAATTTGGCTTCTATTTTTATGAAGAATTGGTATTTCTTTTTCTAAAGGGTATGAATTGAATCTCTATCTCCTCTACTTATCTAGAAGCAAAATTAATGCAGGTATCATAACAACTAATTTTTATTCCATGTCTTAACCACCCTTCTTCGGGTACCTGTTTCCCTTTACACTCTGTTAAAATCTGTGCTAAAGTCACTGGCTCCAGGGAGTAACTCTGCATTTACAGCACGGCAAGTGTTAACACAAGCTGAACCACACTCTTACAGGAATGGGAGAAAATACCTATGACTCAAAATACCTACCCAAGACTTCATCTGACAATTAACATTAATCTGCTCCAAGTCCAACTCAGAAGTGGCCTATTTACATCGACACACGCATGAACATATCCATGCGTGTGGACATCCAGACTTCAGCCTCTCTGCCAGACTTCCTCCAGTAAGGCTGCTGCTTCTCTCTGCGAGTAGGCACTAGGAGTCAGCCCTATACCAGACTAATTTTCAACTGTCCCTTCCAAAGGCATTATAGTAAGAGCTTCAGCCATTGTAGGACAGAAAGTCCCACACTTCTTATCTTTATAGCTATTTAGGGTCTCAAAAGGCTAAAATTTGAGATTTGTTACATGATCTATCTATTTTCCTATTAGTGGACAACTCAAAACCCTCACTAAAAGCTATAGGATTTAATACCAATTTTAAAGACCACTGAGAGCCTGCACAAGGTACCATCCTTTACCCGGCCAAGCAAAAAAAAATTTAGGGTAGTTCTTCAGCCCCTGACTGTGGCAAGAGATGAGTTAAACAGTGTTTGTGTTGCCAAAGGGGAGAAAGTGCATCAATCCTCCAGATTTAAAACTTCAGGAGCCTTCAGCGTTTCCTCTCTTCAGCATGAGACAGCTGTTTCTCCTGGGAAGGTTTCTGGAAGACATCTGAGATGAACGCAGGAGGCTGGAATGCAGAATGGACAAAGGAACGACAGGACAGGACTTCCACTCTCAAGCAATACCCCCAGCTCCCCATTTCACAGCTCTCACAGCTCCACCCGCTGCTCCGCTTCAGCCCCTCGGCACACCACAGCCCGCTCCCCAGCAAACTGGGAACACAGCTGGTGCTCCCCATCAAGGGCAGAGCTCTTCAGCCCGTACCTTCCTCCAGAGGCCGATGGGCAAACACAGAGGGTGGGAGGAGGCCAGCCTTGGGCAGAGCCCTGCGCTGACACATCCTCACACGGTCACAGCAACACACGGAGGCTTCCACTAGGAACCTCCCAGAGGGGATTTTCCAGTGAACTCAAGGTGCCCAGTTTGGAAGGTGCAGCTCCACATACATGAAACACAGCTGTTCAAAAGCCACAGCACACATTCTCAGGTGCGTACAGATTTGTGATTCTTTTAAAACCTATCTAGAATGACTTAGGAGGATGAACGACACAAGTAGTGAATTGGGATTAAAAGGCAGTGTTTTATTACCACAGCATGCCTCATGTTCTGAGCAGATACTGCCGGCAAAGAGGGCTGTAAAAGGGAAGTACGTGCTTTATGGCAGCGGTATGTAGCCGTAGGTCATTCAGTTTCAGGAGAAAAAGAAGAAAACTTATGAAAGGATATGACTATATGGCTGGAAAATACAGTATTTAAAACAACAGGAACAGCTGCTTATAAACCTGCATCCTCAAACGTGACTCAGACGTTTGCTGCCCGGTGCCATAAGGCAGGAGCTGTGCCGGGCAGCAGGCTCTGTGGGCATGCAGCAGCAGCACCCTCCTCTGATCCACTGCTGGAGCCAAGCTGCATCCATAGCCAGAGGCTGACTGTCGCAGCAGAACAGCCTGCGACCCCGAGCCCATTTTAATTTTCTTTATACAGGTGGGCAAAAAAAGGACTCTCTTCTACGTTTTTGTTCCTTTTTATGGTGTTTTTTCTTTTTTTTTTTTTTTTTTTTTTTAAAGTATCACATGGTGATAACAGCAGAGCTCTATTTATGTGGCACACTGATAGTCCACAGTAGGCTGGTCACCTCCCTTACCCCCCTTCCACAACAAGGAAAAAAAGCCTTCATCAGAGGAATCTGATGTCACCTGCTTCCAGACACATATCCTAGAACTGAATATTTAGGACAGATTTGGTTGGTAAAACTCTCTAATTAAAGCGAGGTTTTGCTTCCCCCCTCCTTGCAAAACAAAGACTTCTTGACATCCGAACTGAAGGATTGTGCTGGCAGCAGGATGGGGGGGAAGATCCAAAGATCCCACTGGAGGCATGAAGATGGGAATGTGTGTACAAAAATGACTTCATAAGAGATTGCCTCATTGTCTCATATAACACATGTAAGAAATTCCTCCTGCAGCTTTAATAATGGAGTGGGAATCTAAACCCCATAGGAATTCCTCCCTCTATTTACCAGAAAGCCAAGATATGGTCTCCAGTGATGAAGTGTTCCATTAATATTAGCGCTAGAGGAAATCAAGTGACTTAATTGTAAACTAACGACCTCATCCTAATAACAAAATTCTAAACAGAAAAGGCAAGAAAAAACCCCTACTTTCAGCCATGCTGCCAGCTCATAAATTAAGCAAATGACATTGGGATATAATTATACTAATTAGTACTGATGCCATGAAAACTCTATTTATGGACATGCATTCACCCCACTTCTAACCCTAGAGCTTAAATCTCAAATAGTAGCTCAATCAGAGCACACTTTGGAAATTCAGTGTTATTGTTTATGCCATTGTGGATCTAATTTAATCAATACCATATTCTCATTAAATGCGAGGTCTGTTAAAGATGTTCCGTTCACAGGCCCCACAAATGAACTCTATTGGATTCATCTCATTACATTATTGCTCTGGGCTTAACTATGCATCATTAACAGAAACAATATACAAGTTAAGTACGAGGCTCTATAGATCACCTTAAAATGACAGTCACACATGATTATGGTCATAAGTGATTGGACTGCTAAAATCTGTCATCCACAATGACTGTCAAATGCTCATTGTCTCTTTCACATCAAAAAGGATATCTGAATTCCTGGTGACCTCCGTAGTGCCAGAAGGGAAGATAAGAGAGGTGGGGGCCCTGTTTCCCAGACATCATACTGCATGGGTTGAAAATTTTTGTATCCTGCTACCACTACAGAACGCCGAGAATGTAATTTCTTATCCTGAATTTACCTCGTAGCTTTTAACATCCAGTCACAAAGACAGGACTGTAGCACTACGGTGCTGCGTGTTTCAATGGTCAACACAAGGTATCTCTATCACAACATCCTGAAGCGATCAGCAAGCGCTTTATCTTGAACAACTGAGTAGACTAATTTCTTCCTTCATTCCTTTCTAGTTAATACCAAGGTGCACATTATACACATGAAGAGTGTACCACCATTAGCTTTGTGAGCTACCTCCCTATTTTTTCTTGCTTTCAGATATGACTGTACATTTTTATTTGCCATACCTACAACCATACACTATTAGTCTGCGTGGCAGAGCATCACATACATGACAAACACAGGCCTGTCTGGTTTACAACTGAAATAACTGTGCACAGAAGAGCTACCAAAAACTTTTTCATTCATTTTGTTACAGCATTAAGAGACATTATTAAAGCTTGCACTACCTTGCCAGCATCCATTCACTGAAGTACACACTTAGTTACAAACTTCTAGTAGCTTTGTTGACTTCACCAGGTTTGGATTTTTTGCTTCTTTGGTTTGGTTTGGCTTTTTTGCCCTTCTTTTTATTTTCCTAAAACTGGCCCACAAGGCCAGTGATCATTGTTTCATTGTTTACTGGAAACATATCTATGTGTATGTAGAGAGAGGGTGCGCGCGCACAAACCAGCAAAAAAATGCTTCCCGGTCTAAATTCTTTCCTTGATATTTCTGCTGACCATTTCCATGCAGAGTTCTTTACTGATTGTAATTGCTAGAAAATTGCATGTTTTTGCTTGTCCCTTTGGACAAACAGGCTGAAATTAGTGGTTGCACAGATCTGCAGCTGACTCATTACAACATAAAGCACCCGACTGCGGGGCTTGGGGTTTTTTTGGATCTGTTATTTTAGGATGGAAACTGCTGAGTTGGCAGACAGTCTGACCATATGAATCAAACGGCAACTGCATACTTTTAAAATGACACGGTGCATAATCAATTTAATGTGTGATGTTTGAGGGAAAATAGCTTTATTGGGGAAGTACTGCTAATAAAAATTCAACCTATAGTACCTCCTAGGTCATTAAGGTCAAAGCCATCGGCCAGTATTTATAACCAGCCTGCTTTTCTTTGGATTGCTTCTGGATGAGCAAAAGCACCTAATGGGATTCATATAAACAACAGAAAGAGAGCACTGGTGTCTAAAGGAGTTATTGCTTTCGTCAGCTTGAGAAGGAATAGGAATATTATTGGAGTGCACAACCAGCATGGATAGTTCTGCTGTGACCCTCTGAAGATCTTCCCTCCACTTTGCAACAGAAAGTCATGACTGCCTCTGCAGTGCCATCCCCCAAGTCTTCAGGTTCCAAGGCGGCTTTTTGATTAATGCCTTAAGGAGAAGCAGAAGGCCTGGAGGAAAGGTGCATCACTGTCTTCTCCCCTGTAGTGGAGTGCCATGAATAGCACCTCCTCTTTCTGGAGTCATCCTGAGGAGGACTCGAGGGGGCCCTGCTCATGGAGTCAAGGTGTCATATCGCACTAAGAAGCAGCAATTGTCAAATCTTGGGACAAGTTCACAACGGTTTATGTGTGGGAAAAAGTTCAAGTCTCTCCTTTACACAGGATACTCTAGGGCAGAATGGGCATAAGTGGGTGTTGGGACCTGTACAGTTAGTGACATGGATGACGGCATTGAGTGCACCCTCAGCAAGTTTGCTGACGACACCAAGCTGTGTGGCGCGGTTGACACGCTGGAGGGAAGGGATGCCATCCAGAGGGACCTTGACAGACTGGAGAGGTGGGACCATGCCATCCTCATTGAGTTCAACAAGGCCAAGTGCAAGGTCCTGCCCCTGGGTTGGGGCAATCCCAAGCACAAGTACAGGCTGGGTGGAGAGTGGATAGAGAGCAGCCCTGAGGAGAAGGACTTGGGGGTACTGGTGGATGAAAAGCTGGACATGAGCCAGCAGTGTGCGCTGGCAGCCCAGAAAGCCAACCGTATCCTGGGCTGTATCCAGAGAAGTGTGGCCAGCAGGTCGAGGGAGGGGATTCTGCCCCTGTACTCTGCTCTGGTGAGACACCACCTGGAGTGCTGCGTCCAGCTGTGGAGCCCGCAACATCAGAAGGACATACGCCGGTTGGAACAAGTCCAGAGGAGGCCACAAAGATGGTCGGAGGGCTGGAGCACCTCTGCTATGGGGACAGGCTGAGAGAGTTGGGCTTGTTCAGCCTGGAGAAGAGAAGGCTCCGGGGAGACCTTATTGAAAACTTCCAGTACCTGAAGGGGCCTACAAGGAAGCTGGGGGGGACTTTTTACAAGGGCCTGTAGTGACAGGACAAGGGGTAACGGGTTTTAATTGGAAGTAGGGAGGGTTACATTAGGTATCAGGAAGAAGTTCTTCATAGAGAGGGAGGTGAGGCACTGGAACAGGTTTCCCAGAGAAGCTGTGGATGCCCCATCCCTGGAAGTGTTCAAGGCCAGGCTGGATGAGGCTTTAAGCAACCTGGTCTAGTGGAAGGTGTCCCTGCCCATGACAGGGGATTGGACCTGGATGATCTTTAAGGTCCCTTCCATCCCAAACCATTCTGTGATTCTATTAAATCTTCTTATGGTTGTCCCTTTATAAGGCTGGAGTAGGGGATGGTCAGATGCAAGATTATACACAATTTTGTCAGTTATGTCCGTCAACACAGTTTATGAGGATGGGAATTTTTGGATGGAAAGGTATAAAGAAAAGGGGACCAGGCTAGGGGACTGCATAATGGGACGCACAGCTCCTTCACTGCCATTACATGGAATGGCTGACATCCAGTAGGGCTCATGAAGCTCCCATCATCTGTCTCACTGTCTGGCCCTCTACTCAGCACCTGTTTAATGGAATTGCTTATCCTTATGTTGTAAAAAAGAAAAAATCTGCTCATATATAGATGGACTATATGTTTTATATTCAGTTATTTCATAGACCCTGACAAACATAACTGGAAAAATTAAACCAAAATATTATTTTTCAATCATGACTGAAATTGGCAAGGTGGTCTAAAGTTTGCCAAAGAGCGGAGTTGACACATGGTAAAAAATTTTTGTTCAACAAATGTTTTTTGAAACATTTGATTAGATTGATCAAATTAAAAATACAGGAAAGTAGCCTTCTACTAATTGGGCATTACGGAAAACACAGGGGCGGGTACAAGACAATACAAAATTGGCTTCTTGTTATGAAGAAACCAAGGAGGTGTTTCAGTGCATCCCACTTGGGTTTTGGCATCAGAAGCATCAAAACTGAATTGATTAGGTTCAACCTATTTCTTGAATTCAAATATTGGAGCATAGAAACAGTACAAATGTTCTGCAGTCGTCAATATATTTGACTGAAACGCTGCAAAGGTTTAGGGGAAGGAGAGAGGGGAAAAAAAATCAAAGGGGCCCAGATTCCTGATAGGAACAGGGTAAGTGCTCCTGAATTAAATGAGTAATAAATAAAATGGAAAGATTGAGAATTTTAAAATATCTCCCGGAGTAATTTATTTATTTGCAACGCTGATTTAACTGTAACAGACAAACAGGCAAATATATGGAAGTGGTTATTGGGAGTGTTCTGGAAAAGCAAAAGATGCTGGGAAAAATAAAGAAACAGGAAATTAACAACCCATTTAGCTTGACTAACTTCTTTTAAACTAACACCTGCGGTAAAATACCAAAAATGAAAAATCCTCACTTCTAAGCAAATTCAAGTCCTCCTGAGAATCAACTATTTGTTTTCATTCTCCAGAGAGCCTCATAAAAAGGCACAAAATACATTTTAAAGAGGAAAAAAGGATTCCTTCAAAAATATAATTCCCACTTTGGCATTCATTTTTAGTGCAAGTAATGGACATAAACCAAATTAAATGTTTAGAAAATGCCTTCTAAAAATAAAGTGCTTATATACCATTTCTACTTTTTTTTTCATTAACAACACTTATCTCTGTTAACCAAAAGCAAACAAAACAAAACAAAAAAACCCAAACACCAAAACAATGCAAGGGGATTAATTTGTATTCTAAAACTAAAAGAAAGATTTAAGGGAAGATTTTCCACATGCTGTGGGTATGTAAAAGTGACTGATTCCATGGAAAATGTATCGTTAGTAGCCTTTAGAATGGTTTGATGACATATCCCTGCAGGGGGGTTGGAACTAGATGATGATCTTTAAGGTCCCTTCCAACCCAAACCATTCTATGATTCTATGATCCCCTGAATAGGATGTAATTATTGGCATACCACTGATATCCAGGAAAACAGCTGTCACTGCACACTAATTCTAAAACTGTACAACAGCTACTTATTTCTCTAATTCATTTTCCAGCACTCAACGGCATTGGCTTTTAAAACCACATTATCTTGTCATAGCAGTTGTTTTGCAAAGTCTACTGAGAATATGTACCATGAAAAAACCTGGATTGGTAAAATGAATAAACTTTAGGAATCAAATGCATACACATCTTGTTCACAGAACTGGTTTGATCTTGGTTATTTTAAATGAAAACTTCAAGAAGACAGAGTAAGCAGTACCTGTTGATCAACACTTGCTGACTCCGTGAAGTACAGTGGAAATTACTGCACGTTTGTCACAAACTTGACACTCCAGTTCTAGGACTCTAATTAAACCTGCTATTTAAATTAGACTTGCTCAGTGCATCAGCTCAGTTTCTGCCCACTCTACAGGACCAGACATGCATGTGTATATGCAAGAAAGCAGCTGACTCTTGCTCACCTAGGTGGAGAACATTTTTCTCCAAGTTCAAAGGAGAAACTCAGGCAAATCATACTTGTCGTACCTGCTTTGAGATGAGATTTCCCACCCACCAAACTATTGCACTGATGATAGATGCAGAATTCTTATTTGATACAGCTGTAACTTAACATTCACAGATTTTTTTCAAAACCTCTCAACTGAGTTCTCAGGATTTCTGGATTCAGTAGGACCAGTTTTATAGTAACTGAGTACATATATCTGAACTCTTGTATTCAGCCATAGGCATCTTACAGAGGGAAGTATAGCAACTATCATGTTGCACAAATACCTCCAGTGGATCCTCTTGATTTTCATTCTTTTACAGCTCTGATTACTTTTAATTTCTAGACTGACATCATCCGTATTTCTTGTTCTTGCAGGATGAATTTTCCAGAATTCAAACATTTTGGAGAATTATAAAAACCTAAATGTTATTTTCATAATTTCTTAAAAAGAGTTTTTATCCCCAAACACCTAGCAGGAGAAGAAAAATATTTGCTACTAAAATATGTAAGGAGCAATAAGATGCAACTTTCCGTTTTCTGGTGAAAAAAGATTTTGTCCTGTCTAGGTCTCAGTTTTCAATCATACACAGTGGTGCAGCATGCAAGCCAAGCACAGCAAAAGGTTTAGCAAAGCTGCAGTGGTGAAAATGCCCTGTGTGTTGTTTTCTCATTGAGCAGGCTCAAGTAATGCAGTTCAGAAGGTGCTCAGGGGAAGCAACCTCTGTTATAAACTCAATATGGTGTGTTCGGATACGTCTTTCTCAAGGCTTCTCCCACCCGTGCTAAGGACTGAGAATATTTCGCTCCTTTTCCTTGAAAAATGAGTTTTAAAAGGTCTGGAAGAAATGTATTCATGCAGTTCAAAAGACTTGCTTGGCTGAGATGAGGCTGTCTGGACCTGTGATTTGAAGGGGGAAGAGGGAAGGGAAAGAAAAAGTTCTCAGGGTCCCTACTCTTTCTTCTGGAAGAGCCTCAGGTTGTGGCTGGCTGTAAGAGGAAAGCATTTCCTGACTTCACTCTGTAAACTGAGACAATAAAAATATACACATAAACTAAAATGGGTAACCCAGCTGGATACGTAACCTGATTTCTTAGGCCTTGAAAGAAATGGTAGGAGGTAGATCTCCTTCCTTTTTTCACCACTAATGGCATAAATATGGATGAGGAAAAAAAGCTGGAGGGGAGAGCAAGGGATGGGAAAGCAAAACTGAAGTTATTCTTATATGCTCCAAGAAGCACATACGATCCCTGTAAATCAGTAATTAAAGTGTCATGGCAAGCCTCCCACCATCAGAGTATTGCGGGGTGGGGGGAACCAAACCAAAAAACAACTGACCAAAACTGATGTGTGAAAATCCAACAGGGTTAACTATTTCATCTTCTCGGTCAAAGGGCTGATTTCTTCCTTCTGGTTTTTTGTTTGATGAAACAAAACAGGTCCAAATCATGACACACATTTAAACAGAATGAGGAGGATGTGGTTTGTGGTAGGGTTTTTTTTGTTTGTTTGGGGTTTTAAAAGTATTATTAACTAGTACATTTCTGCTATATGTTGTGATAGAACAATCTGAGGCAATATTTTTGCTCTCAATGGAATAAAAGGGACCACATCTAAAAATTTAGAAATTAAACAACAACAACAAAGTGATTAAGAAATTTAAAAGCACTGGCATGGGGAGAAAGAAAAAAAAACAACCACCAACAAAACAGATTTTCATCTATGCTTTGAAATTAGATGGTGAACAGATGCTTTAGAAAGACAAAGGAGGGCTTCTTTTCAGGCAGCAAAAGTTTTAGGCAGCCTTTGGCAGGACCAAAAGGCCTCTGATGCTAGATGAGAGAGGAGAGATCAGACAGAAGCTGCGTGAAAGCAAGGTGACTTTGACAATGAGGGCCTTGCAGGAGAAAGAGAAGTCTTCTGAGAGAGTTGCCACACATCTGTCCTCTTTATGGAGAACCACCTGTTTCCTACTACCACCTCCTGCTGCTGCCAGCAAAGGAATAGGTGGACGGTCTTTGTCTTCCTCCGGCTTAACTATCCTGTGTTGCCATCACCTCCACCCTGATGGCTCCCTGTGCTCCACAGTTTCAGAGGAATCACATCAGGAGGCCCTTTTTAATTTGTCACTTGCATGTGACAAAGCCTTTCCAAGAATCCAAAGTGCTCCAGCCTACATCTCGCTGGAGAACAGGCAGGGAACACCACACGTCAGCTTCCAGGGGATACGTGCTGAGCTCCGCTCTGCCTGACGGGTGCTCAGGCTAAAAACATCTGCTTGAAATTTTTGTACGCTGCATCCAAGATCTAAAATTTGAACACAGCTTTCTAGATGTTTGAAAGCTAAATGAAACCTGCCAGAAAGCCTGTAAAGATGATAAAAGCCCAAACCCTCTTGAACTGATGACCATTCCCTCTCTTACTTTTCATTATACCATTACATTGCAAATAATGAACTTTATCGCTAAAAGATAACCAACGGCAAAGAAATGCTAGGCAGAAACAACTCCAGCCTATTTAGCTGTTTGCAGGAGGTGGATTTCATAATTAGTTCACAGCAAATAGTCCCCCTTTATTAGCACATTAATCTTCTTGAATGGTATTCATCTTTTTCACATCATTTTGTAGTGTGCTATTCCTTTATCAATCATTCAAATATAACACAGTGAGATTATTGGAATTTAATCTAGGCACTTAACACAAGGTTTCTTTCCTCTTCCTCCCCTTCAAACAGGGAATTTAGAAGAATTTGGGCTATACAAACCAATGCCATTGTTCGACCCAGATTATACTATAGGCTAGTCAACGTAACAGGTTTTCACCTTGTGTCCTGACCCCACGAAACCCAGACTCCTTAATAATAGTGCAGGGAAAGGGACTACTGAAGGTTATTTTACCTGCATTTTGCAAAGATTTGAAGGGACTACTTTTAAGAGTAAAGATGAGTCAGCTTCAATTTTTTTCAATAAATGCACCCTACCTTTATAAAAGATTTTAATTTGCCAACCAAAGAACTGGTTGCAAAAGTTTGTATTTTCTGTGGCAGTTTTTTTTGTTGTTGTTTTGAAGGGTTAGTAATTTTAGACCCCAAAAAATTAGCAAAACAAGGTGCAAAATGGGAAGGAAAAGGACAGAAAAAGAAAAGAGAAGTTGCCATTTGTTTTTTATTTAATTCTTTTTAGTTTGTGATTTTATTATACTTCCCAGGACTTAGGCTTTCCATCCTACTTTGAGAATGAAAAATGTGTTGAAATGCTATAAATTCTCACTGAAATAAAGAATTACTTCTCTACCATGACCAGTCATAAAAAAACCTAAGTTCAGAAAGCTCTAAGGGTTTGCCTGTGTTGCAGCAATCCATTAATGCAAACCTTGCCTTATTTTGGGGTACTGGTAAGAGGATCATCCCTTCTTCCGTTCCCTCTCTTTACTGAGTACTACTCCCATAGCAGTTTTTGGAAGGGGACCATACTGCTGGCTTCTCTTTCCATTTCCCAAGGGAACCCTAAGCCTTGGCTTTGCTTCGGTCCTTTGCTTTGGCAAAGGTTTTAGGTAAGCATGCCATCCCATCTTCCGAATAAAGATGCCAACCATGCCTTAGGGTGGCCAGATGTGACATGTTAAATGTGGCTGAGGAGTTTTAAAGGGTCGGGCAAGATTTAATACAAGCTGTGACTTCACTCATTAAGCTGACAGTGAGGAGCGACCAGTGTGTGTGGTGACAGAGTGGTTCTGTCACCCTTGGCTTTGACTTCATAACAGAGCAATTTGGAGAGAAATACTAAATGAAGTCCGAAGGCAGGGTATGTCTGAGAAGGCAAAGATACTATTTTGATTTACAGATAAGAAGGACAGGATGACATCTTGTGCTCTGCTTGAGTTTCAAATGCAACACAACGCTGTAGGGGGATGAGCGCTTAGATGAAGTTTCACCTCTGCATCCCTTCTTTCTTTTTTTTTTTTTTGCTTTGTGTGGCAGTAAGAAAAGATATCACAGAGTTCCCGATGAGGTAAAAATTTAAATGAGGGATGGGGTACCTCCACTGAAGACAGCACAGGAATTCAGCATCTGTGTAGGATCACAGCTCTACTTTGTACAGGGATTGCTGTTAAACATTTAAAAAGCAGACACAAGTGGTAGCATGTCTTCTCACAGAGAAATGTCTGCTGCAGCTAGATGAAATTAACTGACTTATCCCAGCACTTTCTTGCATGTCAATGTCTAACTTTTTAATCACAACCACCCTGTGTAATATGGAAATTAAGAACAGCATAATTTTCCAGTAATTACCAGAAACATACACATTTTCCAACAGGGTGAAATTATGTCATGAATTCCCTTGTCAAGAGGAGAAAAAGACAAAACATATCATACTTGTTTGAGAAGGCAAAGTGATAGATTTGTCATGAGAGTAATCATCTATAAAAAAAAAAAAATCGCTATTATCAACTTCCTGAATTTCTGAAAAGGGATTCATTTTCTGCCTGAGCTAATAATGAACATTTTTCTTCTATTCATCATCTTCAGTTATTTTCTCTCTTGAGATTCATTTATCACTAACTACTGAACCCAGGAAATAAAAAATAGGCAACATCCCCTTTTGAAGTAATGGCTTAGAAGACTATTAAATCAAGAGGCAAAAGATGGATTTAAAAGATACACATTAGAAATTCTTGTAACAGCTGCAGGTTTTTCACAGGGGATCTGCACTGCCAGTTTAGTAAAGGTATCGGGGAAAATAAGTTCATCCTGTGACAGCAGAAAGTGATGAACAGTAAACTGTTTGGGGTTTTTTGGGTTGGTTTTTTTTCCCCCTCAGATACAACTCACAATAAAAGAAACACAAATGCAGAAGTAATGAGATCAATGGCACTATAAAGTGCAATTCATGTTGCAGGAATTAGTCTAGGATGACAGTTCAAACACATTTTAAATCTAATATAGCCCACATTAAAGCAGATCATGCAGAAGCTCGAAGCCTTGCAAACCTTTCTGCCCCTGCACTGCTCCCAGCCTGTCAGAGCCTTGACAGGGCACTGACTGCTTTGTGCTCTTGAGGTATGGAGTGACATGCTGGGGGCAATAACCCAAAATGCTTTTCCTAAGGTACAGTGGGGCCTGAGGTTCCCCCGAGGATCTCGGAGGCCCAGGGTTGCTGAGCTTTCCCAGCTGCTGGCACCCCTGCTCTTTGGCAAAGCTAAGAAATGGGGCTGAAAGGGAAAGGAGGAAGGGGAAAGGAAAAGGGGGAGGAAGTCACAGGATTTGCACTTTAATTCTTCTCTTGTAAGATTTTGTTGTTGCATTGTCTTGTTATCCCTACCCTTTTATTTTCCAACAAAATGAGCCCTCATATCATCAGCCTGTGGAAACATGGGAAAGAAGATCCCACACAGACAGGGAATGGAAGGGGCAGGACTTTCTTCTTTACTTTTGAGTAGGAGGGAGAGAAGACCTCCCCAGATTCCCTCTTACCTCATCCCTTGCTTAACCTTTACTGGCATGCCAGGTAAAAACCATACGAACAATGGCTGTTGGAGGTGCTTGCCTGATGCTAATGGATGCACTTTCGCAAGGTTGTTGTGTAAGCACATTCAGATCCCTCACTTGGGTCCTGGCAAAGGACCCAAAGCATTTACTTGTCTCTGGGCAAATAAACGAGTCTAAATTCCAGGAGGAGACTTCCGAGAGGTGTGCTTCAGCAACTCGTGGACACCAGGATACACATCAAGGTATTGGTTTCTGACATTATGGTTCCATACTTTTCCATCCTGGGTCACTGGGATGCTGTCCAAACACAGCTTCTTGCTCTAACTTGCTATGCTAAAGTGTATGGGATTTGAGAGATTACTCTCTTAGATTCTAGCTTGTTGGTCTGAAGCCAAAATGCAGACACCACCTCTGAAGTCCCAAAACTAAGCAATTTTAGTATGCAAGGCTGCCTCTGTGCTGGAGAGGTTCAATTTCGCCAGCTTGCAAAACACAGACCCTTTGCAATGTATTTCTACAGTGTTTCCAAAGCCACGGGGCAGCAAGAGGGAATGGGTGTAAATTCAGTCCCCACATCTGGACAGTGTGACAACATGCTTTTTGTTTCTGTGAAGTCAATCGTCCATATGGATGTTCCCTTAGTTAAGCCAATAGAAGGTCTTTCCTCTACAGACGAAGCTCATGGATTCCCTGCTTAGGAAGCAGAGACGGCTTCCCGTGGCAAATTCTCATCTCAGTGTTGTATGAACCAAGAGCAGGACTGGAGGAGGAGCAGAGGCTTCAACATCTGGTATTAATGGTACCAAATTATGTCACAGGTCAGCAAAACAATTTTATTCACTAGGTGATTTCTTGACGCTGATTGCTCTAAGACGGAGTTGCCAATGAGCCCAGCTATCCCTAGGCAGCACCCTAGAAGTAAATACTCACAGCTGTTTCTAGAATTTTGCATAGTGGGTATTGAAATGGATCTCTGCTTAACATAGCAGACAGCTAGCAAGAACAAAGCATGAAATCAAATTCCATCAGTCCCTTAAATTTGTTTATGCAACCCATTGTTACTGCTCACAGAACAGTTTTGGCAGGCAAAGGCCATGACAAAACGTAGCCTTAGTTTACACAGAGCAATTTTTCCCATCTGCCATTGTTGTTGTCAGTTGTTTTATACTGATTTCTCTCCATGCAGTTCCAAGTTTAACCCGGGCACAGCTGCATTGATCCAAGAAAGCTGAAGTAATTTGTCTCTTCTAGTGAAGCAGAAATGGGGCAGGAGACAGTACCTATCACCATTTTTCTGGTAGGAATATGTTAGAAGCTCTTTCCCATAGCACTGATGCAGATTAAGCCTGCACTTACAGCTTTTCATACAAATATTTCTGGCAATTCCATTTTATCTCTGGCAAGCGAGATGCAATTCACACCGTGGAGCATGTTCTCAAGTAACCCCTTCCTTCACATGGGAATGAGCTGACTCAGCACATGAATTATGGAATCAAGACTATGCAGTGCCATATCACAGCCCTTAGATTTATAAAGGAGATTTTTCATTAACTGTAAGCAGCACTGCTGGGGCTGTACAATAAAGGGATTTGACCTGCCTCTACCTGGAGCCCCACTTCACTTATTTGCTGAACTGGCTCACAAGATGTGCCCTGCAGGTCATTCTCAGTGGTCACAAGTGCCGATCCATTTCTGTGGGGTCCCTTCTTCAAAACCCTTCTGGCCACTGCACAGTCAGGAAATTGCAAGCAGCCAGAAATGGTAATCTTGGCAGCAGAGCATCTCTCGTGTGTGAAGAGAGGAGCAGAGGCTGACGACCTTAGTAAACAGCATCTGATCTGGAGACCTGCTCACACCAAGCAGAGGGAAGAAAACTATTTAAGTTAAAAACGTCTTTCTCTAAGATGACCACGAAGGCATCCAAATTAAAGGGTTGTTGACGCACTGAGGTTCAGGGCTGCCAGACTAACTACCAGTAATGTTCAGAAAGTTCCTCTCAGTCCTATTGTTTCTATGGTAGCTGTAGCCCTGACAGGAAAAATTCTCAGTGGCACAGGAGTACTACAGATATTTTTAAAAACATTAAAATGTAAATGATAGCAGTCATTATATGCTGTCAAATAATTAATCTGTCTTAATTTTAAGGCTTTTCAATGAGAAGGCTCCACCACAACAGGACATGCTGCCAGAAAGCATGATCACTTCTATTCATAGCCACCTTTCAATGCATTCTGAAACCAGATGAAACCCAGTGGGTTTTATTTACCAGCAAAGCTTCATGGCAGATAAAGCATCGACGGCAAGAAACCCGCAATTCTTTTTTGCTAATGAGTAAAATTAGATTACTGTGAGACAGGGATAATATGCCTGGGGAATACCACCCTGCCCTGCCCCCTCCTTCCCCAAACATTTAGTCCTTGAATATGCTTTTGTGAGATAAGTCATATTAAATATAATCCGCCAATTGTCCAACCTATTGGTAAAGAACAGGTACACGAACAACTCGGTGCAAATATGAGAGATCCTGCTGACAGGCATGGACATGGTTTAAATGCCATTTCCAATTGGAGCACTGTAGGTACAGGCCAGGCATGTAGCCCAATTGTATAACATCTGGAAATTGTCCTCTTGCTGTTGACAGGAATGACTGACAATGATAAGTCACCTCTCACAACACTTGATACAAAACTTCAGGATTATCAAAATGGCCAGCAGAAAACTGCAGAAGAAATAGAGGCTCATACAGGCAACTGACAGGAACCCAAGATGACTGACACTAGCTGGAATATGATAAATGCATCTCTCTAATATGGAATTCCAAACCTTAAGCATGCCATCAATGAAGGTTGTGAAGTGACCCACATTTTAAAGGTGTAAAGACTACCCGGTTTATTCTTCCAACTAGAAACTTCTAATTAATTGATTAAGAATCAAATTACTTTTCTTTAAAGGGGTTAAGAGCATGATTTGCATTTCTATTTTGCTGAGCACCCCCCCATAATATCCTTCCCTTCTCCCCTTTGAATTGCTGTCATCGGACACAGCTTCTCTATCTGCTCCCAAACCAAGCTGTCAAAGCTCTTCCCGTTAGCTAAGCATATAAGAAAAGAGCTCCAATGGTTTCCAAGAGGAGAATGATAGACAGGATGTTGAGTGGTAAATGAGGATATTTGGAATACATCTGCGGACATACACTTTGTCATTCGCTACTCAGTGCATCTCCAGCTCAGAGGAATGGATTCTCTTATGCAGCAGCAGCTGTTATTGTTTGGATTGTAAATAGTCATAAGCCATATGGTGTGGCAGAAGAAAAAAAAACTTCACACTTTCTCACATGGACAAATATTATTACTGCAAAGCATAAACACATCAATATATGTGTCTTTTCTCTGGGGAAGCATATAGCCTTCAACCTGATTCTAAAGAGTTACTGGCTTCCAGATGAGCAGATTACCTGTAAATATTAGGTTTGGATTTTGAGAGTTTGGATGACTTGACAGAAAACAAATGCGGGTGTGCCGTAGATACAGCGCTTTCAGCTCCAGAGATGGGATGACAAAGAAACACAAAATACAAACTCAGATAGGAAAATGGGAGTGAAAATCAGGAGGAAGTGAGAAAAAAGACATTCTATATGCAACTACCAGGGAAAAAAATATATTTCAGTATCTTTTGCTAACTACTACCCAACCACATAAAAAGCAGCGGGACTGTGACATAAACAATGGATCAGCAGTTTCTTTACGCATGGGAATTTGGACTTTCCACCTGGTCGGTGATGGGTAAAGAATTTCAGATGTTGGTGCATTGTGTGCAGGCGAGAGCAGGCTTCTCAAAAATGGTGAGGTCTTTGCTTGGCAAGAGAAGCTGGCTACAATCAGCGCTTCCAGAACTTGAAACAAGGAGAAGACGCAGTCCATTACCTTGCTGTGCCTGAGGTTCCAAATCAGGCCTTCCCCATCCCTGACCGGGTGGAAAGTTCAAACTCACAGTTGGGAGTGGCAAGAGGAAAACCCACTCAATATGTATGTTCAGACAAGCACAGAGGTGGTCTTTACCCACAAAATTCTCAGTTTACAACCTTAACAGGACGATCTTTTCCACCTGCAAACCTGCTGTCTTGAGCTAATGGCGTTTGTACAAATCAGATACAGCACAACAAGATAACCAGATGAAGAACTTCACAGCTTGCAAACTTGAACTAAATTATAAGGAAATAGGTTCGCTTAACTCAAAATGTGGTTTGTTTATGTAGTCCTGTTATTTTCAGCAGTTGGACAGCCAAACGGTTACTTTAGTTGCCTTTTTTTAAAAACAAGGAAATACAAATAAGTCCTTGCAAATTTGTACAAGTTTTGTATTAATCACTCTCTCCTGGCTGCTGTTCTGCCTACGGAGGAAGGACCTAGAGATGGCTGAAACAGTGTCATCAAAGACCAGATACACCAATGCAGGAACAATCACAGGAGCCCTGTGAAGGAGACAAAAATTACTGGCATTTTAAAAATATGGAAACTCAAAGATATCGTGGGGGTAACTTACTGCATGAATAAAACACAATTCACTTTGTAAGCAAGTGTAGTAAAATGGGTTGTATGGTGGCTTCCTCAAACTCCTCTAAGGCTGCCTCTGGCAGTGCCTGAGACGATAAGCCAGACACGCTGATTATATGTTTTACCAGCTGGTTCACGCTGCCTCCCGCAGAAAAAAAGAGCATTCCTTAAGTTACTTTAGAAAACCTCTGGTTGATTTTTTCTTTTCATCAGGCTTAATGTGAATGTCCTGATTACCATCAGCAACAAGAGAAGGCACAATAAAGTTTACTTGTCCTAACCTGCAGCTATGCATATGGTTACCTCCCTTTACTTACGCAGAGTTATTCTGTCTGTCCTTTTTACTTTTATGAGCAAAACTTGGACTTAAAAAAATCACTTTCTCTCTTTGGATGACACTGGTAATTCAATGACTGAAGTATTATTTGTATTTTGATGACAAAAAAAAAGAAAAGAAAATGGCTATTTATAGAACATCCAGAATACAGTTAATACAGAGAATACAGTTCCCAAAAAGAGAACTATCATAATTAGTAATTTTAAAAGTTTTTCCCCCTTGAAATAAAATTAGCTTTTGATTTTAGTTTTTCTTTTTTAGAAAGTGAAAAAAAGCCCCACCCAACCCACAAACAAGCCAAAACTCTTGAAATATCTAGATAGCAATACCACAAATGATTTTGAAAATCTAGGTTGTTATGATGTTAAAAGCAGCGGCTTAGACAAAATGCATCTATGTAATGAGCTGACATGTTTCCCTTTTAGAAGAAGTCAGATGAACTAACTGTGAATCAGATTTCTATCTCGATATTAAAAGACGAATCACATTCCACTTTCCCATGGAACACAACAGCAAGCGTGCCTGTTACTGTCTCACCCCTTCTATAATTGTTATGTTATGTTTCCCTTTTAATAAGAACCATATAAACCTGCAGTCAGAATACCAAAATCACTTCCATCTTTGTTTTCGGAAACTGCTGAATGAAACACAGAACAAAAATAATCCTTCATTCCCCACTCACATGGTTTACTCACCATCACTTTATTCCAAAACTCTGTTTCTCTTGAAAAATGATCCATAGCAATGAAATTATTTCTTCCTTGTCAAAAGTATCGTTCCAATCATTTAAATTGCTGAACGAAGAAAAGGAAACATTGTGCTCCACGGAGCACTCTAAACACACACTGTTGTTTTTGCTGATGCGATGAGGCTTCTAAGCAAACGAGTTTGCAAGCAGGCTGGGTAGTGGCATTTGCCTTATGATTCAAAAGTGAAGTATGCCTCAGCTAACTGAATGCTTGCACAACGTATAATAAAGGAACCCAAGGATTCATACGTGTCTAATATAATCGTTTGTAAAACTTCAGCTCGTATTACCATCTGTAACTCTACCACACCTCAAAAATGACGTGCCAGATACAAACTTTTACTGGGTGCTATGTGCAGCCAAGAGAAAGATAGCTTCAAGCCAGAGGCTTGTGTTTAAAAGTCTCTGAAGCGCAAGTCCCTAAGGTGTATGAAGTTACATTCTGTGCGTGGTATGTAACTGCGGATTCCTGCTTGCTATCTACATAAATATCATAAAGTTCATCATAAGCCACGTGTTAAAAACCTCTAGTCTGCCACAATGCATGACTGGATTAATGCACAAAACTACTGCGATAGAAGAAGTTACAAAGACATATTTAAACACACTTATAATCGCCACTTTCAACAATTAACACCCCACCCCCCCGAACTCCGAGAAAAGCACAGAATAATTTGCATTTTTTGAGAACTGGGGTAACAAGACCGAGGGACAATCTAAATGCTGTCTCTTTTTCCACAGACACACAGACCTGTTTGTGCCCCAAGAAGAGAGGTTGAGGAATTTGGTAACAACTCTCTGCAGTAAGTTGAAAAAGGGGGAAATATGTAACAACCTAATGACTGCCTGTGACTTGGGAGACTCCAGCACAAGACCTGTCATTTATTTCACCTGCCTATCTTTAGTTTTCAGTCAGCTGCCTTCACAAGTAAACCCTGTGAAGGTTCAAAATCTACCAAAGTCCCAGACTAAAAATATCACTCCAAGAGCATAAATGCTGTTGCAGACCTTTACATCACCATCAAGCCCTCACCAGATTCATCAGATAACCTTTCGTTTCTTTGCAAGCTTTTGGGTACTATTCACTTTACACCTCTTGATGTTTTCTAATGAGCTGGGACCCCCACGGGGAGTTGGGACCACTGCAGTTGCTACAGCCCTTACCGTCTGGAACATGGCTGAGACAATCTAGGTGAACATTGTCCACAGCCCCAAGTTTGGATACTTACAAGCTTTTGTTTTCTGCCAAGTTCCTATCGTTAACATCCTTCTACCTTTAACATCTTCTTCCTCCAATGCCCTCGCTGTGCTTGAGGGCTTTTCTTGTACCTACAAGAAGTGGACAGGCGAAGCCAAGTAACAGTGTGGATGGGGGGAGCAGTTCGTGGTGGAGCACCCGCAATCTCTGCTGGGGCCAGCCCGCTGGCGGCGTGGTTCACGATCACAGCTGGAGTCACCTCAACAGCTGGGCTGTGAAACACCTACCCTACAGCTGGGTAAGAAAGTAGTAAAGTCATCACCCCATTAAATCATTCAAAATGTAGAAAAAGCCTTCTACTTCCTTACAGCTTAAGAATTTCTACCTATACATATAATACCTAGTAATATAACAGCTTAATATCTACACTATTACAGCCTGAACCACATGCGCACATTCAGACAACATTTAATTAGCTCTGTGGGACAAAATGAAAAGGCGAATAAAAGCACTATGTCTTCACCCAGCACAGCCACCTGGGCTGGTGAAACATCCTTACCAGAGCCTGGCCGCACACTTTGGTTGGGGATACGCTCGTGCTATTTAACACACTGATCAACGTTTCCAATCCAATGATCTGATTCCAGATTTCCCGAGTCTACGTCATCCCCAAACAATACGGGATAAATTTAGATGCACCTTTGATCAGCACTTATTCCCAGTTAACCACCTCAGGGTTCTACTTAGACAAACAAAATGAAATAAAACAGGATGCGGATTATCCTGTATCTGTCCAGAAACAAATAACTAAAAAGGATGTTGTTCTGCAATAAATCTATTATTAGTGCTTTTTAAGCCCTTTGATTTACAAAAACTAGGAAAATGCTCCTTATCAGCATGTATGTTTTTCCTGCTTTATTCTGTAAGTCCTGCAACTTGGCAAATGAATATAATTCTTCTGGCATTTTGGGAAACAGAGACATCTTTGTCCTATTGCAAAGGATCCTTAACACTCTGGGCTTTCCAGTTACATACAGGATGTCTCCAGTACTTTATCTGTTGTCTTGACCCACGTACACTGATCCAGTGGGTTGGAAATATGTCCTGTCACTGAGCTCCCACTGTAAGCTCTAAGGAATTTTTGTAGATCCATTACTTTACCATGATAATGTTACTTCATTTTACTTAGTCATTTTGTTTTGAGAAGCATTTGAATTTGTATTATGAAATTTAATTTACATGGAAAATTGCCTCATCTTAAATTAGTTATTTCAAAAACCAGAAAACAATTTTGACAAAAAGAAATACTGTGGTGAAAAATGGCACTGAAAATGCTAAGTGACTGACTCCTTGGTTTCAAACTAGTATTAGGAGGGGGAGAGTGAAAAAGAAGAGCAAAGGGCGAGTGATGGCAGTTTGTGCATTGCTGGATCCTATAAGCAGACACTTGGGATAGAGATGGCAAGGAAAACCACAGAGGTGAAATAGCACACAGTAGAAACCAACTTTAAAAGCCTACTTTTTTCCTTTTTTCTCCCTTTATTCTCATGCTACACAGAATAAAATCTTCCATCAGGATCATCATAAACATCTATCAAATATCTCTCTCTGCTACCTTAACAGAAGGCCAAATAATTCAGAGACCAGTTGAAATTCAATTACATTCTTCTGCAGTAAGCCAGAAAAAGGTGAAAAGTAAATCACCTTTAATGTACCCTTCCTGAAGTTCTTTTATATTGATCCCCCCAGAAAACATGTTCTGAACATGTCCATCAACTAGCTCCACGCTTCTGCCTCTAACAGGCAGATCCCCTGCCCAACTCTTTATTTGAATTTCAATACCTACGTAAACAGCTCCATGTTAAAATCACACACTTGCACTAGTGTCTTATAAATACTATTCCTCAGCACTTCAACACGCTTTACTTGCTTTGGTTTGTGCAAACGCTTTTCCAGGGTTTGGTTTCTGTAGCAATCCCAACTACGCTCTGTTTTCAATGACCTGTTTCTGAGGCAGACCTCAGTACCACAGTTACATACCCATGGACCACCTCTTCTCTTTCAGGTGTGGAAGTGCAGCAACTCACCCCAGCGAGGGTCCCCTCCTCACCCACTGCAGTAACACTGCAGGCTTCCCTTATCCTGCAGGCGACTGGGACAGCCCACTGTGGCACTGCTCTGCCGAGATACGACATGAACATGTGTCTTTGTCCCAAAATTTAAAGCACACTATTCTCCAGCACAATCACTACAATCTAACAAGGCAGAGGCAGATTTCACTTCTGGTTTACTGGGAGAGGTCTGGCTTTTGCAGCATGAAATAAGGTTGCAGATCAACTTTTATTGACTGATGCAGTCTTACACTGGCAAAGAAGTCCATCAGCCTGAATGTGAGGATCTAAAGCAAAATTCCAACTGCTGACAGAAGTATATGCACTGGCTAATATTACAGTTTATAATTTTGGACTTCACTAAAAGCAAATTATGTGCTCCTGGAAAGCAAGCAGATAACTCGCAGCAGAGGTCAATGTCCGCTGCAGCTCTCTGGGGAAAAAAAAAAATCTGATCACCAAAAAACCTATTTTTAACCGCTCCACAGTTATTAACAAAACTGAGATTACTACTATGGAAAATATCCTGTCTCCTAGTCCTACACCACTGTGGCCTCTGAACGTGCTCACTCAAGTAGTGATGAAGTATGCCTTTTAAACTGGTGTCAGGTGGCACCACGAATATTTCTAGATTCAGTCAAGCTGAACGCCACTTTGAAAAAACTGAAAAATGCATATTATTGCATGTATCGACCCAACCACGCTCATACCCTGGGCATAGGCAGAGCCTCTAGTAGACGAAGCAACACCTAACCTCATCACCAAAACCAGCTGGAGGAGAGAGCTTTGCCATACGCGTATGACCTGCCAGCATCTCCTACTTGCCTTTTTTATGACTGATCATACCCCTCAAACAGGGTTTGAGGAAGTTGTTGCAGGAGGCGACATCGTTAGTTTGATAGTCTTTGTCTCAATGGCCTTCAGCCACTGTCAAGCTAAGTAGCACTGCGTACCAGGAGTCTGACTGATAAGCAGCATCAGAAACCTGGCACACTCCTCCTCCCACTTCATGCACGAATGAGTGCCGCCAGGCAAAGCCTTATGCGTCTCATGACGTGATGCAGAGAGGAATGTGAGGCGCATTTCGGCCCTCACTTCACCCAGCTTTGTAAGAAATGTCACTTCACAGCAGAAGAGGTTACAGATTTGAGTATTCTATAAAGTGGCTGAACCCTTCCAACGTACGCTTTAGGGAAACTAACACAAATACAAAATATTGCACAGTAAAAAGTGGAAGCACAACTGAAAGATTCATAACCTGCAACAGTAACTTAACAACCAAGCCCTTATAACATCTAACACCAGCTGACACTGGGAGCTGACAGTACCTCCCCAGTCAGTGATAAATAATGCATCCATAACAATTGCCTCTCACTTGATTATGCTAATGTAGTTGATACTAGATGCAATTCAAAGATTATTGAAGTCAATGAGTGTTCTTCATTAATGTTAATGGAATTTGGATCAGATTCATCAAGTTATAAGAGAAGAGCTAGAAGTGTAATAGAGGCAAAAGCAGCAATGCTGGATTCTAAGCCTTGGATATTAAAAATTATATAAACTATATACTATGGTGGAAGATCCTTGGAAATTGTTTGTGACAAAGGTACACGATCAAACACAACCCTGATATAAATCCCCACTGTTATCTGTGCACAGGATCTCCTCTGACAGTCCAAAATACCCTTTGGGTCACAAAGTACCAAGAGCGTTTTGATCATAAAATCCTACAGTTCTGAACATTAAGTAAACTCTCTAATACTGGATTCAATTTTACAGTTGTGAATTACTACATGCCATGGTAACCGTTCTAACCACAAAGTCTGAGGGGTGAGAGGAATTCTTTTTCATGTTTATTACAGAGCAGTACATGAAAATACAATAGAAAAGACTCTGGTAATTGATAAAGAGGCAATGGGGCAGAAAGGTCTCCAACATCTCTAACAGTGACTCCAAATGCAAACTATACAGTAAATTAGTAAATCTGGACATAGCTGTGCTAGGGGAACCTTAAACTTTACCTGCTGTCCTTGTTTGTTGTGTTCCAGAGGTTTGTAAGGATCAGGACAAAATTTGGCTAAGAAAAGTTTAACCACCCCTTTACTGCATTTTCTTCAGTCCTCCTTTTCATTAATTTACAACACAATAAGAGCATGGAGTCTTCAGAGGGGTTGGGACGCTAAATGAGGACAGTAAAATTCAAGGCAGGTTTGCGAATTCAAAGCAGAAGTCAGCATTTTCACCCGCCAGGAACCCATACACAGGTCTTCAGCATCGAGTACCAAAATTCTGTCACATTCCCACATACTTCTGACAAAATTGAGGACCAGAAAATGATGCTTTTAAGTTTTCTAACTATTTATGTTTTTTTTTTCATCCTTGCAAGAACAGTGCTGCATTTTGAAATCCGGGTGTTGACAGGAGGAGTTCCCATTGCTCTTTTCATAGATCCTGAGCAGAAAACCCTGGTGTGAGTGAAAATCTGCAGTAGCAGGTGTCCTTTCACTGCTGGGACAGTCAATGAAGCTGGGACATCAAGATCAACTATGGGAGGTGTGAGAGAGCTTTAAGAAACATTGCAAGCAGAAGAACACGAAGGCATTCCCCTGGAGCAGGTCTATGGTCCTAGGGGCTGGGAGTAGATGGTAGCAGATGGTGCTGTTCTCCATCTGGAGCCAGCCTAACTCAAGGTGTTGATCTGTGCACAAACATCCCATGCACAAATCATGACACTTAAGACATGAACACAAGCAGAACAAGGGTTTGCATGGAATGAAGGAGTGCATAATAAAATATTCACTGTTTTAGAAATGCGTTTTAGCTACTTTTCAAGGAAGTGGCTCAGTATCTCTTGCATAGCAGAGTTGACTAGCTTGAAGAGACTGACAACAGCAATTTTAAGCTCAGTTAAAGACCAAACCAAATCAAGACAAAAAAAACGAACAAAAACCCCACCAACCCAAACCCCGTCTCCTCTTAAAAATATTTGATGTCTGCTAGCTGCCTTAGTTTCATCTGACCTAAGTTTTGTGTACTTAGATTGTTGACAATATATACCGTGCTGACCATGTGTACAGAGTGCTGCCACTCCAGAGGAAGAAAACCATCAGGCAGCTCTGCTACTTCTGCAGGAGCGATGCCAGCAATCCCTGTGAAAAGTGGGTTTGTGCTTACATGAATTTCTTATGCAGCACATTATTCTGCAATTTGCCCATGCTGGAAGGTAGGACAGAAAGCCACTGATGCTCTTTGTTCAGTCAGGCCCACCCAGACATGAACATTATGAAACAACACAGTGAATGTTGACTCTGATTTTAAAAACAGTTACCATCTCCGTTTACCAAAAAACAGAAAGAGAGAGGAAAAAGGCATCTTACTCTGAACTTTCCAGTGGCTCTGTAAATGGCACTGTTCTTGTTCCTGGCTTCCTACACAACTTTCTTACCCATTAATAGAAGGCTGCTACCAATTATTAGAGTTACTAATCTAAATCCTAGAAGCTAAAGTAGTTTCCAGTCAAAAGATCTTGATTAGAAACTAAAAGTTGATTTGTTCTTGTACAAAATCCCCTGGTAAAAAACACTAAACAACACTCTTCCTCTCTCCTGATTAGACATGCAAACAGATATTTTTGAACATAGTTTTCTTGTGCAGCACTGCTTTCTCTCCATCTATGGCAGACAGTCCCTGTGTTCAATTTAACATAGTAACCCGGCAGCGTGAAAAAAACATTTATAGCCCATGCTAGGTTGCAGCACAGACTGATATGATTGCCTGCCAAAAATAAGCCACACTTATATAAAATAAATAAATAACCAGCAAGATATTTATGAAAAACCTTGACAGTACTATATGAAGGACAAGACAGGGTTTGATAGTTGACAGGAAAAAAAATGTCCAAGGCGAGAAGTCAGTATAGTCCCAAGCTGGCTCTTAGCAAAAGCGGTGGTTACATCCCCATCCCTCCCCAGAATGTGGCTTTAACAGAACAATATTTAGCAGTATTGCTGGTCAGGCTCATTACTGATTATCTATATATAATATCCATTGGTGCTTTGGTATCTAAAACTGACACGCAAAACCCCCAAACACTAGCACTATCATTTAATTAACATAACTTCCATATTTTTAAGCTTTCTCAAAGGTAAATAACCATAGCTTCCTTTTTAAAGCTTCACCTCCTGGAATCATGTTATTTGTGGGAAGCTTTGTTTTATAGAATCATACAATCACGGAATGGTTTGGGTTGGAAGAGACCTTAAAGATCATCTAGTTCCAACCCCCCTGCCATGGGCAGGGACACCTTCCACTAGACCAGGTTGCTCAAAGCCTCATCCAGCCTGGTCTTGAAGACATCCAGGGATGGGGCATCCACAGCTTCTCTGGGCAACCTGTTCCAGTGCCTCACCACCCTCTCTGTGAAGCCTGATATCTAATCTAAACCTCCCCACTTTCAATGAGGAACATCATGATATTTTAAGTGCTCTGTATCACAGAGAAGGCACATAAAGTCTGATGCCTAGAAGATATAAATGTAATAATGTAAATGAAACTGTTTTTCAAAGTATCTGGTATTAGCAACGTGGAAGAAAATCTTTTTGCAACAATGGAATCCTTCAGCATTTTGTTTATATCCATGGTTCTCCATCATAAAACACAATGGACTCAGTTGCCTCACCTATTTCTGTCCAGAATATCATAAGCAACCCCAAATTTCCTCTCTTCCAATGTGCTCGGTTCTATTGATTTCAAAAAGGTAGTGTGGCATAGCAGGACAGCACACAGCGAAACAACTCTTCTGTGCTGTAAAAAGGGTACTGATCTTGCACTGGTTAATACCAAAATACAGTGGAAACGCTAGCAACTTCACAGTAGTGATTTTGGTTATGAAGTGTCTGTAAACGGCATTAAATCTGTATACAGTTTCAAATCTAGGCCTTGAAAAAAGCCAAAGGCATAGCTTCGTTTCAATGAATAGATGCCAAACGGTTCAAAAGAACAGTTTGAATGGCTGAATTATTTAAGCCACATCATCATCCTTATCAGAAGTATTTCCTTTTTTTGAAAAAAAAACCAAACCCAAAACCAAACCAAAACCCTGCAAGTAAAATTACGAAGTCAGGACGAAATATCAACTCTTTCCTCTGTATCATGTTTACGTTGTGGTCTTGTACATCAGCAAAGTATGCCTTTTCCCCTCAGTCCTGTTTAAATTGCCCTACGGTTTTCTTCCTTCCTCCTTCATTTTGTTGGGTTTTGTGGGGGGTGGGGAGGAAAGGGCTGGAAGAGGGTGTTAGAAGCTGTTTGCCACGGACCATTTCCGCAGGCACCGGGTTTTCTTCTTTTGAAATACAGAAGTACATGACAACGCCGATTCCTCGCCTGCTACTGATGTTGCGGGAGTCCTCCGAAGCCCCTGTTCCCACCCCACAGTGTTTTAGGCGACGAGGTACAACCGCCGGAGGTACAAAGGGAATGCGAAACCCGGCAGGCGCCCGACCCCGGGCGGGAACCTCGGCCAGCGCCGGGTCCCGGCCACGGTCCCTGCGCG